>NC_053125.1:23366436-23553936 GCF_010015445.1 Perca fluviatilis | reverse complement strand
ACACAGAAATTATTTGACCGGAACTTTTCCCATTTGACCGGTAAAATGAAACCTTACAGGTCACATGACCAGCACAAATTCCTTCTAGCGGAAACTCTGTATGGTATGTGTCATAAAGACCACTGGACCACCACACAGCTAGTTATTCACTAGCTAGCTTATACACCTGATGAATGCCACATGCACGTGAGAAGCATTATACTGTCTGAAACACAAAATTACTTTTTTCCCTCCATATCATCTCCTTATTTTGCTCTTCTGAGTTCACAGGAAATCATATAACATAGGGCTGGGCAATATATCAATATAAATCGATATCGTGATACGTGACTAGATATCGACTTAGATTTTGGATATTGAATATCGTGATATGACATAAGTGTTGTCTTTTACTGGTTTTACAGTCATTTTATGAACTTTCCAGACTGTTCTCGCAGTTCTACTATTTGCCTTTACCCACTTAGTCATTATATCCACATTGCTGATGATTATTTATCACAAATCTCATTAGGTAAATATTTTTATTTCTACCACAGGCAAAACAACGTGTTAACACTTCATCACTAAGTGTCAGATAAGACTCATATACATCGCAATACGGCACTAAGTCGAACTTGCACAAACATCTTTATAAATGCCATTTAAGTAGTTGTACATTTTCATTCCCAACTTGTATATACATTTGTACAATCTTTCCTTTGTATTTTTTTATCTTTATTTTTTGAATATTTGTTCTTGTATTCTATCCAATGTATTATTTCATGTATATTCTGTATGTGTCTGATATTTTGCTGCTGTAGCACTGAAATTTCCCAATTTGGGATCAATAAATATCTATCTATCTATCTATCTATCTATCGTCAATCCTATATCTCGCCGCAATATCGTTATCGAGGTACTTGGTCAAAATGATCGTGATTTGATTTTCTCCGTATTGCCCAGCCCTAGTATTACATAATATCTTCTACTGCAATACATCATATCAGGTATATAATACTCTTAAATGGATATAGATGCTGCATTTCATGGCCCTTATTTGATAGCTCCTTGACGCCTCGGTCCTCGGCTGAACCGGAAGTTATTCTGTCCCTTGTCGCTAAAGGCCGCCTCAAAGCTCTTATTTCTGCCCCGAGCCTCGTTGCCTCCCTCCTCCCGTGGTTTTCTCGCGTCTCTCCCGTGCCTCCTCGGTGGGAGGAACTAAGACGCGAGGGAAAGGGAGGCAAGTGGAGGACTCAAGGAGGCAATTGAAGCAACATGAGATGCGGCTATAGTCTGCTGAGTCCACTGCAGGTTTCCCCTCTTTAAAGTGAACTAGAGAGCTTCCTTTTTCCCAGACCACTTCTACCCATCTGAGTGGAGTCTGGCCTCCAGCTCCCTCTAGTGGCGACACCGGGAACAAAGGTGAGCTGCTCCTTCTGTACAGGTGCCGAGCTCACTCTCTGTTCTCAAAGTACACTGCATACAGATAATTGATCATAAAAGGGTCAGGCTTTCTCCTCCAGGTCTCAAACAGTCGGTAAAAGGATTTTGTATTCTAAGTGTGTATTGGTTCTCCAGCACTTTTCTTTCACTGCCTGCAACAGCGAAAAGTTTAAAATAATGAGCGCTAGGAGAGAGTGATTGAGCAGTGTGTGTGTGTGTGTGTGTGTGTGTGTGTGTGTGTGTGTGTGTGTGTGTGTGTGTGTGTGTGTGTGTGTGTGTGTGTGTGTGTGTGTGTGTATGAGCCTAATTGGGTATTATTAAGATAATAATGTTGTTAAATGTTTTATGGTCCGTCTTAAAGCAGACCAACATTGTGCCCTGCGCTCACTGTAATGTTCATGTGTTAAAACAGGCCGCAGTAAAACACACCGCAATGATGGTAACTGTAGAGAGCACACACACATCACACGTCATATAATGACATTTTACCAATATACTGTACAGTGCACAATAGGAGAATAAAGAAAAGACTGTAGGGGGCGGAAGCAAAAGATTATGCACTTTTGAAAAAGAAATAAAAAGCAGCAAGTAGATTAAAAAAAAAAGCATTTTCTAGCTCGAGCAGTGTAAAGATTTAATCGAGTGGTCTGCAACTCGACCACAAAGGCCTATTCTCAGACACACATTTTACACGTTCAGCTCAGGTCTGAGACAAAAGACTGTATAAATATTACTTAAATCCCACAAATAACTACTATTTTAAACGTTAAAACTACAAACCCCAATTCCAATGAAGTTGGGACGTTGTGTAAAAAGTAAATATAAAAACAGAATACAATGATTTGCAAATCCTTTTCAACCTATATTCAATTCAATGCACTACAAAAGACAAGATATTTCATGTTCAAACTGATAAACTTGGTTTGGTAACACTTTACTTGAAGGTATCTACATAAAACACAGTCATGAACACATGACACTGTCATGACACATGAACCCTAACCCTAACTTGTCATGCCAAAAAAAGAATGACAGTTAATAACAGAAGAGTTATGTCATAAACGTTGTAGGTCATGAACTTGTTTGTAATGTTTATGACACGTTCATGACAGTGTCATGTCACTCTTATGTAGATACCGTCAAGTAAAGTGTAACTCTTTGTTTTTTTGCAACTATTCATTCATTTTGAATTTGATGCCTGCAACACGTTCCAGCATGAATGGAGCCATGATACTACGATTCACCATGGTAACAACCACAAACAAACTGGTCGGCGGAAATACTCATGCACACATACAGCAAGTTTGAACAAAGCAATACAGCGGCTGCTGCAAAAGAGAGAGAATTTGCGTGGCAGAAAATTGCTACAAGAGTAAATGCGTAAGTTCCAATATAATGTATATCATATTTAATCATAAGTATAGCCTAATATTACTGGTGAAATGGTATTGATCCTATAATCTATTAGGTGCAATCCTGCGGGCGAAAAAGTCCTCGGCCTACTAATCCCATTCTGAGTCTGCAGCACCATCATTAACAGAATTAAAATTCATAATCTTTTATTTCAAAGGGTTTACATCATTCACCTGCAATACTGTGGGACTCCTTTTTAATGGCTCTTACTGGTTTGTGTCCAGGGAACACTACAAAAACGTTTAGAACACGTTTCAGAGCGAGTCACACTCTTCTGACAGCGCTTTGCTACAGTGGCTTTACTAATATGCTCTGCATCACCAGTGTTGTAGAAAAGAAAACTGCCGTTTGCAAAAAAAACGTAATGCGACACAAATAATGTGCTGGGATGTAAGAGCATGTCCACGATGGGTGACGTTAGCGATATGAGGATGGATAAGATTATGTAGGCTACATAACTGATCGACTGGGAAGAAAAACGATACCGCTCAAATAGGTAGGCTAGTATCTGGAAATGAAAATGCATCTATAGTCGGGGCCTCAATATCATCTCCCGACAATGTTTAACTCCCTGCGAAGTAATACAGCTTCTTCATCAATGGGATCGTCGACAAAAGGAAATGCCATGATTTGAGAAATAAAAAGTTTTATAGTCTGCCTAACACGGTTAATAAACCAACCCTGTTTATTTTATTCATGCAGATAACAAACTGCACTAAAATGCGAATGAGGTTTATTGAAGAAAACCTGCTCCCGACCAGGTTAGGTTCAAAGACTCTGAGGTTAAGTTACCTCTCTTTCTGAAACGGGCTGGAGTTACCCCTCTTTCTCAGGTTTGATTAACCTCCCTTTCTGAAACCCCATCATCCCATCATCTCAGGGTTAACAAACTCAGAGTTTTCACTAAACCTGCTTTCTGAAATGGGCCCCAGGTTAATCGGAAACAGGTGAGTGTGAAGATGAGCAGTCGTTCACAAGTAAGGATGGGGCGAGGTTCATCACTTTGTGAACAACTGCGTGAGCAAATAGTTTATGAAAAACGTTTCTCAACGTACAATTGCAAGGAATTAATGGATTTCATCATCATAATTTCATCAAAAGATCCAGAGAAGCTGGAGAAATCGCTGCTTGTCATCCGTGACCTTCGATCCCTCAGGCGGCACTGCATTAAAACCGACATCATTATTCGAAAGATATTACCACATGGGCTCAGGAACACCTTGGAAAACCATTGTCAGTTAACACGGTTTGTCGCTACATCTACAAGTGCAAGTTAAAACCAGCCAGAAACGCCGTCGGGTTCTCTGGGCCCGAGCTCATCTGAGATGGACTGACGCAAAGTGGAAAAGTGGGCTGTGGCCTGATGAGTCCACATTTCCTAATTGTTCTTGGAAATCATGGACATCATGTCCTCAGGGCCAAAGAGGAAAAGGACCATCCAGTTTGTTATCAGCGCAAAGTTCAAAAGCCAGCATGTGAGATGGTATGGGGGTGCGTTAGTGCCCATGACATGGGTAACTTGCACATCTGTGAAGGCACCATTAATATTGAAAGCTACATAAAGGTTTTGGAGCATACACTGCAATCCAAGCAAAATTCAAGCGAAGTATTTTTCGGGGACGTCACCATCTAATTTCCGCAAGACAATGCCAAGCCACATTCATCACGTGTTACAAAAGCTTAGCTTCATAGTAAAAGAGTGTGGGTACTAGACTGTCCTGCTTGCAGTCCAGACCTGTCTCCCATTGAAAATTTCGGGCGCATTATGCAAAATATGACAACGGAGACCTTTTTTGTAGTGTATTCAATTGAATATAGATTGAAAAGGATTTGCAAATCATTGTATTCTGTTTTACAAAACGTCCCAACTTCATTGGAATTGGGATTTGTATAATGGTACAGTAAATTCATACATTATTGGTCTTTATTGTCACCTAATTCAATCTGTACACAAACATTGGATTCTGATTCAGAATTCAAAATATATAATGGAGAACCTACAGGAGAGCAGTCACTAATTTTTCAGGTTGTGGAACTTTGTTTGCACCTGTTTGTGGATTTAGTTGGTCTATTTTGACCTACTGAGCAAGTAATTGCTGGTTTACCCTTCCGATTGTGATGATTGATAGCAATCATCCGTATGTGACGAGTTTGGACTAAGAACATGTTGTCTCTGCAGTGAACCAAAACAGTAAAGTTGTGGGTCGGAACAAAATACAATAATGACCTGAAAGATGCTAAAACGCTCCATAACACTGAGGGAATACTGCAGAGTCAGGTGATAATTTCTGGTGGGTTCATCACATACACAGAGCTCCTTGATCCACTGTTATTATAACAATATTTATTACAACTACTTGAGAAAAGACGTGGTCCATGAACAAATTTTTGCCTACATTCTGCCACGAATTAGATTAGATTAAACTTTATACAACACAAAAATGTTCCAGATTCAGACTTGATGGCAGTTGTTTGTAACGCCCTCTACAGCAAATTCTGCCCATCTGGCATCTCAGCGGGTTACAACAAACCATTAAATCTATGTATGTATACTATTTAACCACTTGTTAATAAAGAGAGAAGGAAGGAAGGTGTGTTAATGAAAGATGGAAGAAGACATGAACAAACTCGTTAAGACCGACCCTGGTGCTCCTCACACATTGAAACCAGCTGGTACCCACTATATGCCCATAGTTCCCTATATGTTTAGGGGCCCATAGCTCTAGGGTAAGAGCCTTGTATGTGAGCAGACATGGTATGTGTGTACCCCTAATGTGTGTGTGTGTGTGTATTTAAGTGAAGGTGGATGTTTGAGCTGCAGGGGTAGAGGGGTCTGGTGTGGAGCTGAGGCCCAAGCGAGAGGCCTCTCTGCCAGCCGTGGCAGCGCTGCAGCCCTGCCCCTCTCTCCTCCACACCTCCAGGCTGTCACAGAGGTCCTGCAGCGCTGCACCGTTTACCGACCACTATCAGACCAAATGTAATCCTTGACCAAAACATGGCACGTAAGAATATTAAACCCCTGAGGTCTAAGGGTATTTTCACACATTTTCTCAAATTTACCTTTTCAGGGTATTTGCATAAAACCGATCCTCGTGTGTTTCATATCAAAATGTTCACAACAGGCTCAGCTTTCCGTACAGTGAGGCCCAGTGTGTAAGGAGATAATTAGGCGCTATAGCTGAAACACTGATGTTCGCTTTTTGAAATCTCTTTTGAAAAACCTTAAGTAAAAGTACTAATACCACACTGTAAAAATAGTCTGCTACAAGTAAAATTCCTGCATTGATAATGTTACTTAAGTAAAAGTATGTAAGTATCATCAGGAAAATGTACTTAAAGTATTAAAAGTAAAAGTACTAAATGCAGAAAATGTCTCACATTTTAGAAACAAAACAGTTCTGTCAATCAAATTAGTGTTTAATCGGCAAATCATTTCGGCTGGACATGTAGGCCATTATATTGTTGGGTAGTTTAATTGTGTGAATGCTGATTCAGCAGCATCTTCATTCTTCAACTTTCTTTGGTCGCATCTAACTAAAAAACATTCAGATATCAAAATGTTAAGCTCTTTTTTTTTTTTTTTTTTGATTATTTTTATGGGCGTTTTAGGCCTTTAATGACAGGACAGCTGAAGAAGTGAAAGGGGAGAGAGGAGGAATGACATGCAGCAAAGGGCCGCAGGCCGGAATCGATCCCGGGTCCGCTGCGTCGAGGTGTAAACCTCTACACATGGCCGCCCGCTCTACCAACTGAGCTATCTGGGCGCCATGTTCAGCTCTTTAAGCACATGATGGGACTTCGTCAACATTTGTTCTGCTATTTATTCCTTTTAAAAATGTTAAACATTTTTTACACTTATAAGTCAATGAGAGCAGGCTTCAAATCCTCTTCTACTTCTAAATGCTACTCCTACTTCATACTTTAACCTACAGACACCAATCAAACTCTAAACCATTCACAAAAACATCAGCTATTAGGCTCTATCTCAGCAGTTTGATATATTTAACAGTTTTTGTGAAAATGGAGTTTAAAGTGATGGTTCGGAGTAATTTCACCCTAGGGTCCTTTGCACCATGACCTCGAGCCAAACCACCCCCCAGAAGCTTTTTTCACCTGGGTCGAACATTAGGAGAGTTAGCGTAGAGTAACGTTATCAGCTGAATAGCTTAGCACAGGGGCTAATGGATCCAGTGATGTATCTCGTAATTGACCCCACTAATAATGCCCGAAATGATACCAAACTTCTACACTAGTACAAATAGGTTATGTACTCATAAAACGATGGATTGGAAAGTTTGTAAGTACACCAGAAGTTTATGTAAATAACACTTGCCTGCTGGCTTCTGCTCTCTGCTGTTGTTGCTGCTGCTGCCGGCAGTTAGAGGAGTGCTTAGGGCCGTCTACAAATTACAACACCGAAAAGAGATACAATAAAAATATTTATTAATTTAATGATTAAATAAGGTAATGTCTCCAAACTTACCTCAATTATTACTTGTCTCCTGCTAGTTGTACTACAGCACTTAAAAAAAAAAAGTTAAATTAATAAATATTTTTGTTGCATCTCTTTATGGGTTTTCTGAGGACTATGGTTAACGGCTCCTCAGATTTCTGCAGGGTAAATCCAGACAGCTAGCTGGACTATCTGTCCAATCTGAGTTTTCTGGTGCATGACTAAAACAACCTTTGAACGTACACGTTTCACCAAAAGAAGCAACTTTGCAATTTTGCAGCAACAACTTAGCTCAGTCTGGCGCTTAGCCCAGATAGATCCTAGTCATGGGGAGTGGGGATTGGTTAGGGTAAGAATACCAGAGTAAGCCAATCAGAGGCAGAATAACGCAGAATAAGGCGGGCCAGGAGGCACGTCCTTTGACATAGACACGTCTAGCGGATCCGATATAGGATGGAAGGTCTGGGAATGCGAGACTATGGCAACGCTAACGGCAACCGCTATCATCCTTGAAACTACTAGTAGGTGTAACAGGCAGCATCTATAGCACCCATATTTTCGAGGCTGAAAGCCAGTGATATCCATATTGGTTTCCTACAGTACCTTCCAGGCAGACAAGTTGGCACCTTATTATACATTTATGTTTTATCTTACTCGATCATCATATCATACTGCAGAGAGGGAACCCAACTGAAAAGTCTCCTTTTGGCTTTTTCAAAATATTGTGATATCTGAGGTTTTGGAGTTGTCTAAGAAACATTTTGCATCCATTAGCTGTTCGGACAGACAAACAAACCCAAAGGATAAACTTTCAAAAAACTAAAAATGTCCATTATAATGGATCACTACTTTTGAGCACGTTTGACATTTGTCAAGCTGAAGTTTCAAGGTAATAGACACATTATGATAATAGACTTAAGGTTTGTTTTTGGAAAATGCTTAGAAATAGATACATATATAAAATCTGTAGATAATAGTCCTTCAACTCTCTCTACATTACATTTAATTTACTCTACACGGTGATCTGAGAAGCCCAAATGACATATTTGTGTTACTTTCTTTTGGCTGGGACTAAACTCTACCATATGCAAAGCCTGAGGAAAAATGAGTCCTGAGTGTGCGTAACCATTATATTATATAATACGCTTTTCTATCGATAAAAATCCACATTGTCTGTATGATACCTGAGTCTCGTTCTATAAAACATGTTTTGGACCGCCATCAACCTTGTGTTCTCCGTACTTTTTTCCTTTGAAATCAAATATGTTTGTCATAAGCAAAGTGGAATCGGATGCGCGGATGTGTCTTGTAAAGCCCAGAGCCGCGGGGCTATGCCAGTGTCCAATGAAAGAGCTCGGATGGATGCAGAGCAAGGCTTCAGCTACGGCTCTGATGTGGATGAACGCATGTGGAACACTGCAAAGTCGCCATGCGTGAACAAACAGATATGTTAGCAATGATCTGCAGGATTCAACATCAAAACGTTTGGCTTTGACCACTTTTAGACCCATTCAGGGTGTGTGTGAGATGCAGACCAGATTGAGATTTTTGTTTTCCAGCAGCGAATTGCCGAGTTTGTTAAAACAGAGTTTTCTATCTCCCATCCGAGACCAGTGACCAGCCAAGTGCATTTGACCTCAACACACACTGACAAACACTAACACACACAAAGACAGACAGACAGACAGAGAGAGACAGAGACATACACAGACAGACAGAAAGAGACAGCTAGACAGACAGACAGACAGACAGACGGAGACACACACACACACACACACACACACACACACACAAATATACATTGTAACGCTGGCTGCACAGATTATGCAGACGCAGACCGCTGCGATTGACTGACACGCACACACATTGTTAAAATCATACGCTGGGCGCTTTATTAGTTAATGATCGGGCTATAATAAGACATCGTCGGCTATGTAATCGCTGACAACCGGGACAATTTCATAGTGGTTGGTGTAAACCGGGACATTTTAGCATCCCGACAGGCTTTTGTCGGGACTTGGGACACACAACTCAAAATTGGGACTGTCCCGGTCAAACTGGTCACCTTAACTTAGATGTCTCAATACCATTGCATTGAGAACCACACACACACACACACACACACACACACACACACACACACACACACACACACAAACACACAAACACACAAACACACACACACACACACACAGAGTGAACAGGGTGCAGATGCAGGGATGGGTGAAAAAAAAAGTAAGAGGAGGAAACAGAGGGAACAAAGAAAACCGACACCTCTTCTCAGCTTTGTGATTTGGCTTGATTGCGTTGAATGCAGTAAAAGAATCGTGTCATCTTAATTTTTTTCTTCAGTGACCCTCGGGTGTAACATCACAAAATGTTGCCTCAACCTTTCATTCAATCACACCTGGACACAACAGCTGTATTTACTGCTAAACAACGAAGTTAGATAACATAGCAGTAAAGGTCCACTCTGACCTGACGTTCTTGTATCATCAGAATACTTGAGTTCTTCTCCAAAAGCTTGAAATGAAACAAGGCAACCACCATGATTTGATTTTTAAAGTATTTTCTGGGTGTTAAAAAAAAGAAATCAAAGCAAAAAACAATACAAAAACAGCCCCGAGCAAAAAAAAAAAAAAAAAAAACCCCAAAAATTCACCTTGTACGTTTTAAAAGTTTCAGGCTAAATTATAATAAAATGCAATGCCATGTCAAATATGGATGGAATTTCTTTTTGGTTTGAAAGTTGGTTCAAACATAAGAAAACAAGTTGATTAACTTTAGCATTGAATGATTCTTAGTAGGAGTTCCATTCTTCTCTTGTCCTTCTCTTGTCCTTATTTTTTTCTGTCTCTCTCTCACCCTCTGCCTTTCTCTTGATATTAATCCAACAGGGTTTATATTCACCATGTCATCGCTCACACTCAGTTTGCTTTTCATTCTTTTTCTTCTGTCTGCCTTTAATTCCTTACATCATCTTGCTGTATCTTCTTTTTCTCTTCTTTTGCTTTTTTTTTTTTTTTCTTTTCTTTTTCTTCTGACTATTATGCTCTCTTGATGCTCTTCCTCACTCTCCTCCAACCCAAAAAAAAACCAAAAAACTTGACAGAGTAGTGAAAACAAAACAAATGAAAGTAGGAAAAAGAAGAAGAAAAAGGAGTTTGACAGCAACTTGCATCCATTCTTACATGCAGTCGCCCTGGCCGGACACCGACTTTTATACAGACTTAACCTTGTTTCCATCGCACGCACACGCACACACGCACACACACAGTTGGCTTGATTCAAGTTGGGACCATAAAACTAAAACTCACTGACCAAAACACACACAACCATGTTCTTTGGCGAGCGCAGGGGCACCCTTCTGTGTGTGTGTGTGTGTGTAAGATTCCTACCCCTAAACTCTTTGCGATATATCCCCAAGATCAGTTGCTATGCGAAGCATGGTCAACAAACAGCCAATGGGCATTCTCTCTCTTTCTCTTTTTCTCTTTTCTCTCTCTCTCTCTCTCTCTCAAAATAACCAAATGCTGCCTTTAATCACTTTTATTTGTGCGAGGACATGAAGAGGCTTCGCTCCAAAAAGAAGAAAGAATGTCCAACTCTGGAAGAAAAGAAAATTTACACCTACTCTCACAAAAACGACTGCTGGCGTGAAGCGACAGCACACTGCGGGATATTATAAAAGGTTGCGAGTCATCCCGAGGGCCCTTGGCTCGCAAACACCTGATGATTTTCGGATGGAGACGTTTCTGTTTTTGAAATATTGACGGCTAAATCGGAGGTGTACCAGGTTGTGGAACGCTGTGGATGTTCGTTGGCTCTCAAAAGTCTTTCAAAGTATGGTGGTTCTTTCGCGCCAAACTCCAATGAGAAAAAGAGACATTATTTTTGCACAAGCAGTAGAATGAGCCATGCAAGCACAGCGGAGAGAGAAGAAACTACGAGTTTAAGTTAATTTGCCAAAAAAATTTGTCCGCCGGCTGTCCGAGCCTTTTTTTCTGGTCTTGAGTTTTATTTTGTTTTGACAGTTGAGGACAGACTCGGCGTGTTTATACATCATCATGCGAAGCCACGTTACCACCGGACGTATCTTTATCCTCAGACGGAGGAAAACATGGCAGCGGCCTTCCAGCACGGAGCCACTATTCACCATTCAAAGAAACCGCATTTGTTTTGTTCGTCCTCCTCGTTTTAAATCGGCACTGACGCTGCTGCGCAAGGATGCGAGCCAGTCACAACACAGTCCCAGACAAGAGGGCGGGACTTTACAGTAATCAGTTGAACTCATAGACACAATGAGCCCCGACTGTCATAACCAAAAAGAAACTTGAGTGCAGATTAAAGTTTTGGAAACCCTGCTGTGAAATTTGCTCTGGGCAAAAAAACGCCCTTATTCAGGTTTGTGTGTAAATGCTCCAAAATTATTTTTGAGCACAAAGATGGAATTCTCTGTTGCTTAAATGTATTCTCGGGGTGATCGGCATCATTTTTACATCCATATCAAGTTTCCTGTAAATGCATTTCCCTCTTTTTTGTACATTTGTCTTGTTTGACGAACAGACCCAGATGATTTTTTATTTATCAATTGACCTGTTAATTATTTTTTGATAAATTGTTAACTCTTTAAAAATGTCTAAAAATTGTTGTTTTTTTTTAAATCGCCCTCAAAAGTCAGTTTGTGTGTTAATGTGGGTTTATTTAGAGACTGTATTCACACAGAAGGGGGATATTGTATTTTTCATCTTTCAACTAAAAGGGATGGTAGTTCTGACTTTTATTATTTTCATACCACATATTTATATTTCTTTCCAGCCTTTCCTTCAGAGATTTATCATGAAGAAGAGATGAAATAGTTACATCAGAAAATGTTTTCAGCATCGCCCTAGAGCCAAACATGGCTGACACAAAACCTGCAAAAGCCAGACACATTATACTGCAAAAGACTCAACAATTTTTTTTATGATATCCACTTTTCCTTCTTAGAAAGTAAGTATATTGTCCAACAAAATATTCCAAAACCACACGATATTCAATGTACAATGATAGAAAACAGAGATTTCAGAAGCTGAAACCAGAAAATGTTGTTTATCGGTGTTTTAAGCCCCCCGTCGTCGTCTTCCAGGCAGTGCTGACTGGAAGGCAGTAGGATTAGGCAATGGTTAGGGTTAGGTGCCTTGAAGTCAACGGTCGCAGCGCTGCCTGGAAGGAGACGTTGGGGGCTTAAAACACCATCGAGTGAAAAGGTTTGCCTTTTTTGCTAACTCACTTAAAAGATGAATTAGTTATCAAATTTGTTGATTAAATTAGAAATGAGTAAACATTTCAGCAGTATGGTCTGGTTATTAAGATTTCGGTCCGTGTCTATCTGCAAATATCCTTCCAGCAGCTGAAACATGACAGTAGTATCACAGTACACACACACACTCACAGAAACACAGATCCATCCTTGGCGTTTCCCTGACGACACTCCCCAGTTCCCTCCCTCATTCTTCTCCCGGAGGTTAACCAAGGTAACCAGCGAGGTCAGGACCCCGGCGTGTGCCATAGTTGACCGACCGCTCAGCCCACGCAGCATGATAGGAGTGTGTGTGTGTGTGTGTGTGTGTGTAGCAATGTTCACACACAGAAGCCCTTTTATGCTGTTCACAGAATGAAGGCATGTCAGACAACACACACACACACACACACACACACACACACACACACACACACACACACACACACACACACACACACACACACACACACACACACACACACACACACACACACACACACACACACAGCATTGGGTGAAGATGGAGACTGCCAGTTGGACATGGCCCAAATGAAACACTGGAAGAAACATAGGTGTGTGTGTGTGTGTGTGTGTGTGTGTGTGTGATCATCTGAGCTTGAAAATGGATGAACATGTTGATTGCCAGCCTTTTATCACCAAAATTTTGGCAACACGCCAATTTCTTGAGTAATTTTGCTTGTTATCACTACGCATCATTTCAAGCCAATTCGCATCGGGGTGGATGGATGGGTCAAACAAACAGGGCTTTCACCCAGGAGACTGCTGTTCCTGTCCCGTCTGAAACTAAAAGTCAACGATGACGTACTTAAATACGTAACCAAATAACGTAACAATTGACTTATCATAACCCAAAACCACAATCTTTTCCGAAACACACCCAAGAACTTTTGTTTGAATTCACAACATTAACCACGGGTAAAAAAAAAACGGACAAATTGGAAATTAGAAGGAGACAAATGTGAGCAACTCCCATGTTCTGCAAGACAAAATTACTGTTTTTGTCAAAGGAGGCTGGTGGCTGTGAAGAGAGCAATATATATTACTTATTTAGTTTTAGTTCCTCTTCCTATGTTTATTGTGACCGTTATGAACCAAGGTAAACTCCTTGTATATGAAAACCTACTCGGCAATAAATCAGACTTTTATTTAGAAAATTTAAAAGAACTAGACAACATTTTACAATGCTAAAATAAAGCCATCACGCTTCTGGCAATGACTAATGACTGTCCTGACTTGTATGTTTGACATAAAATGAAGACGAGATGGACGCGAGACAAATGAGTACTGCTATATCAAATTTTCATCTATTCCGTGTTAGTAACAGTAACATATATAGACACACGCGGAGAGAGAAATCAGACAGTAGAGCACTCTCTCATCATCTCATGTAGTTGTCGTGGTTCACCGTCAGGGACGATTTGTCTTTTACCATCCACACCGAGACAAGAAGACTCGGCTGGACCCAGAAAAAAAAAAAAAAAAAACACAGAGAGAGAAAGAATTGGAAAATAGCGGGGTAAGATAGAGGTTGGGAAAATATACATGAGAAAATGTGTGTTTGACCCAAGTTGATGGACGGATGAAGGACAGAATACATGACTGAGTTTAAAGGGTAACAACATTAAAGAAAACCCGGCTCTTATATCAAAAGGGAGAACGTCTATGAAAGGGATGGATGAAAAGACTGTTTTTGCCATATGATGCTGAACAGCAGATCAAATTTTAGGATTTGGATAGCAATTATTTTTAACTAATAATATCTTGCAAAAGACTTCATATAGAGTTCATATAAAAGTCATCTTTTGGTGATACAGATGTCGGCTTTTAATGATGACTGAGGGTGATTTCACATATAGTCCTTTTTAAACAAGCCAAACTCAGTCTTCTTAAAGCTATAGTGCGTCGTTTATGTTGCCCCACCAGGAGGAATTCTAAGTAATGACAACAACACAGTTGTTGCATCCACATGACACAAGCCTTCTGTAATCGCACACGCGCCCCCACCCCTCCTCCACTCCCCCACCCAGTTGCTAGTGGCCAAGGAGGACACGGAGGATTAAAAAAACATGATGGTAATTACCTTCACTTTGAGTTTCTGCGCGCGAAAGTCGCCGGACGACAACACTTTCTAAACGCAGTCATACTGAGAAATACAGAGAGAGTTGTGTGGAGCTGACAGTCTTAATTAGCTTTGCAGCAACTCATTTGGCAATGGCTTGAATGCAACGGACGTTCAATAATATGAATTAACATAAGAAAGTTACGCACTAAAGCTTTAAAGTTGACCAGAAAAGGGACTTCACATACTGTATGTGTTCACATATGCGCAAAAAAAAAAGCTGACTAATATTGTAGGTCTGAGTTCTTTGGGAGGACTGAAACGAACCGAGTGTGAAAACGCCCTTAGTTTCCCCTTCATCTGACTACTAGATCTTACCAGGGCCATTTCAACTTTGAGCTACGGCCGCTGGGACAACTACTATTTGGGAAAGTCACGCCATGACACCACTTTTAAAATGCACCGAAGGAGTATTTGGTACACTCTATATATATATATATATATATATATATATATGTATGTATATATATATATATATATATATATATATATATATATATATATATATATATATATATAGAGAGAGAGAGAGAGAGAGAGAGAGAGAGAGAGAGAGAGAGAGAGAGAGAGACAGCAACGCAGACACATAGAGGCAAAGATGGAGAGATCATCCAAAGGGCAGGCAGACAACCAGACATGGAAGAAGAGGGTGAAGAGAGAGTGATGTAATGGTGTGCAACCATCCCAGCAGAAACTGCATGCCAAGGTGTGTGTGTGTGTGTGTGTGTGTGTGTGTGTGTGTGTGTGTGTGTGTGTGTGTGTGTGTGTGTGTGTGTGTGTGTGTGTGTGTGTGTGTGTGTGTGTGTGAGAGAGAGAGAGAGGATGTTTACGGCTCACATATGAAACCAATCGTCTCCCATTTAAGGTTAGATGGACTCCACCACGTTATATTAACATGAAGATAAATGGACCAATTATAAAGCTACACAACACACTAACAGGCTGTGCTACTTGTCTTCAGTGTGTGTGTGTGTGTGTGTGTGTGTGTGTGTGTGTGTGTGTGTGTGTGTGTGTGTGTGTCATCCACATCTGTGGATGTTTATCACATCATTGAATAGAGAGCGAGACGAGAGACAGTGGGAGGGAAAAATTAAGATGGAGGGAGAGAGACAGAGATAGAGAGAGAGAGAGAGAGAGAGAGAGAGAGAGAGAGAGAGAGAGAGGGAGAGAGAGAGAGAGAGAGAGAGAGAGAGAGGTTAATGCTGATGATTGTGTTCTTCCAGCCGACCATGTCTGTCTTGGCTACCAGAGGAACGATGTTTGACTCATCTTCAAAAACCAAAAACCACAAGCAGGAAAGGTAAAAATGGGGAACACGAGAGAAGAAGAAAAAAGATGGTGACATCAGGAGGCAGAGATGAAGAATCACGTTCTGCACGGGAGTAAAACTGAGGAGGCTTTCACATCATCAGGGACACAGGCCATAACCCAAGTAGACTCAACCCCAAAGTTCAGACAGTGTAATTAGTGTTGACTAGGCCTGGGTACCGAATTCAATGCTTTTTAGGCACCGACCGAATTGCCTCTTAAGTATTGAGTATCGAAAAATGCCTCGTCATTCAATACCCAATTACAATACCTAAGGAGTAAATCTCCTCAGCGTCAGTGAGGAGACCAAGATCTAATAATGCTGGTGATTGGCTGTCTAACGTTACACGTCGTAGAGAGAGGCAGGAAAAACTCTGCATTACGCACAGAGAGACGGGTTTTGGTTGGTATCGGAAAAAGTATTGTTTAAGAACTGGTATCGAAGTCACGCTTTTGGGTCAATGATACCCAGCCCTAGTGTCGACACTGTGTGCAATGGTCACAAGACGTGAAATCTAACTGTTCTGAAACATAGAATTGAACTCCTATTTAACGTGAGTACCGGTTGGCAGATACAGTTACAAAGGAATCTCCGAAATCTGCATTTGCACACATTACGCACCAATCTCATTCTCTGAACTGCATGCTCCACGGCCGATAAAGTAGGAAGGCATACCAGAGAGTCGTTCTTGACTTGGCTCCAAAGTATTTTAACAATGGTAGGCATAATGCAGAGGTTTAGTCCATCGGATGGGTTTGGGATCGGCGCCCTTTTTCTACACTGTAGCGACAACATAAACAAATGTCGGGTAGATGATAGTCTCACAATATTGGGTGGTCTTCTCTCCAAGAAAGACAAGATACTCTATAAGGTCCTTGTTGGAAAACTGCCATCTTACCTTACAGAAGTACTGTGTCATTCAGAGGAACATTATCAGACTCACTCTGCTGACTGGCTTTTACTTCATGTCCCACGAGCTCGGTCTGAACTTGGAAAAACTGCTTTTAGTTGTAGTGCACCCGACTCCCGGATCAACATTACAGGACTTTCTTAGAATCAACTCAATTGGGCGTCATGTTAGCTCACCAGAGGCTCAGTCCTCAACGCAGCGGCCAAGTGTTCGGTTCCGGCCGGCGGCCCTTAGCTGCATTTCATTTCCACTCTCTTTCCCCTTTCATGTCTAAGCTATCCCGTCAAAAAAAGGCCTAAAAAAAGCCAAAAATTATATTCGGACAATATAGAAATCTGTTTTTTAACCTGCAAACTTGTACTTGTAACTGTATTTTCTTTTGCATCCCTATTATGTATTTATTTCCAAAATCCGAATGTTTTATTGTCCTATCTATCCATCTATCCATCTATCCGTCCATCCAGTGTTTCCTCTATGTTGATTTGACCGTGGCGGCCCCCCACGGCAACATTTCTGCCCCCCACGGTATCAGAAATAGGGCTGCATTGTTAGAGAGCATGTCGGAGAACGTTTGTATTTTAGGTGCATTATAGTACATGCTGAAGTAGTTACACTGCATTAAGATAATGTAATTAATAGTGGGTTTATTGGTATTTGCGACAGAATGCTTAGCCTATGTGTCAAGATCAAAGTTGGCCTATATACTAACTCAGAAAATACAGTTCTGAAAATAAGCCTCAATGCGTGTGTTAATAGTGGTGAACAAATTTTTATTTGTGTTGCAGCAAAGTGTCAGCTCCGTTTCATGGGGGGGGGGGGGTTGTTGCGACCTGCCCCCACTGCTAAAAAAAAAAATCGTAAAGGAAACACTGTGTGTGTTTGTATGTATATATATATATATATATATATATATATATATATATACACACATATCTTATTGTACTTTCTGTATTGTTCTGAATATGTCTTTGTAATCTGACTCTATTACATTTAAAGTGAGGGTCACCCCTCAATGATCTCTCGAGGATGAATAAAGGTTGAAGGAACATTGCCAGATCTCCACAGCGCTGTGCCAGCGATGGAGTGCCTGGCTACACCACCTATCTAGAGAGAAATGAGGAGCTCATCTTAGATTTGGCTCATTCACTGCGTTTTGTCCTTTATTAAACTGGTTTCTCTGTGTATAACAGATGTGTAGTGATGAATGTATTACAGTGTTCCGGAAAGGACGACTGCTGTTGCAGCCTTTTCGTTAAATCATTCGAGTGAGACTTGTGCCTTCATCTTTCTTTCTCTCTCTTTCAGTCTCGACTGGTTTGTTGTTTTTGCCCAACACAGCGGAACAACAACTTGAGTAGGATGGATGGATGTGGCTGATTGAGAGAGAGACAGAGGTCCTGCAAGCCTTTTACATCTGTCTGCGTGGGCGAAAGACCGAAAAAAAGATGAAGAGTGAGAAAAAAAGAAGAAACACCAAAAACCGACTCAGCGAGAGTTGTGACGTCTTACTGAGGCTGTGAAGATGGAGGGGAGACACAGCTGTGGCTTTGGGGTTACCGTGTATGTATGTATGTATGTATGTGTGTGTGTGTGTTGTCTGTGTGTCTCTATGCACGTGTGTGCGTATGTTGTCTGTATGCATGTGATAATGCATGTGTGTGTGTGTTGTCTGTATGCATGTTCACTGTTACACAACTCCTGTGTGTGTGTGCGTGTGTTGTCTGTATGCATGTGTGTGTTGTCTGTATGCATGTGAGTATGCATGTGTTTGTGTGTGTCTATGTGTGTGTGTGCGTGTTGTCTGTGTGTCTCTATGCGCGTGTGTGCGTATGTTGTCTGTATGCATGTGATAATGCATGTGTGTGTGTGTTGTCTGTATGCATGTTCACTGTTACACAACTCCTGTGTGTGTGTGCGTGTGTTGTCTGTATGCATGTGTGTGTGTGTTGTCTGTATGCATGTGAGTATGCATGTGTTTGTGTGTGTCTATGTGTGTGTGTGCGTGTTGTCTGTGTGTCTCTATGCGCGTGTGTGCGTATGTTGTCTGTATGCATGTGATAATGCATGTGTGTGTGTTGTCTGTATGCATGTTCACTGTTACACAACTCCTGTGTGTGTGTTGTGTGTGTGTGTGTGTGTTGTCTGTATGCATGTGTGTGTTGTCTGTATGCATGGGAGTATGCATGTTTGTTTGTTTCTATGTGGATGTGTGTGTGTTGTCTGTGTGTCCATGTGCTTGTTTGTTTGTGTGTGTGTATATGCTTGTGTGTGTTTGTGTGTATATGCGTGTGTGTGTGTGTGTGTGTTCTCAGACATACTCCATTCGTTATCGTTACAATGTGATTGTATTTAATTGTTAGATTGAAAATCAAAACCAGAACTTTGGTACTTAACAGAGATTTCCCTTTATGTCATCACACGCCAGCATGTTGAATAAGGATTTTAACTTGTGACCTGCTGGAAGGTTCTGATCCAAACATTTGGTAAAAATATGGGTGAGTCAAATTAAAACAAACGCGAGACAAAGAGCCACATGAAAAGCTGCTGCTTGTAATAAAGAAAGTAAATAGCAGCTAAAAAAAATAAATAAAAATAAATCCTGATTTGAACCTTTGACCCCTCTGGATCTGAAGATGTGGGAAGAGACGGGGATAACCAAAGCTGCCACTCGTAAACAAGTTGAAATTGGGACGTGAACAGGTGACCTCGTGCGTCTGACCATGTGGAAAACAGTTTATGGGTTTGAATCCCAGCCGCTAAACAGAGCCGCTGAGGCCCATGTGGATCCAGTTGGCCATCAAAGAGCCAGAGAGGGAAAAATAAACACTTTTTATATGATTTCTCTCTCAGAAAGACTCCGTCTCCTCGCTGGCGTTACCGGCCCAAAACAGTGTGCTGGATCCGTGTTCTTATGCTCTGCTCAAAATGTTGTTTTGCACATGTGTTTGTGTGATTGTATGTATACATTTGCATGTGTGTGCATGCGTCCCTTCCTGTGCAAGTGGTGTTCATTTTCTGCTGTAATTGCACAGAACGGTAGAACAGAGAGAGTTGAAGGAGTGATGGATAACCAGGAGTCAATGGAAAACATGATAGAAGGGGAGAAGATGAGAGAGACAGATGAAGGGGAGGAGTGAAGGAGGAGCAGATTATTTTGCTTTTCCTGATTGAGGTCAGGGACAGCTGGGAAACAACCTAAACCTAACCAAGTAAACCTAAAAATAAAGTAATGGGTGTTGAAAAGACACTGTATGCATGTAACGAGCGAAAAACTGCATTCCCAAACCGTTAGAGACGCTAGAGGTGGACCTAGAGCATGTGTGGCGAACACGAGGCCCGCGGGCCGAACCCGGCCCCCTTGCAGATTTTGATCCGGCCCGCATATCAATTTAGGTTCCAATACATTTTGCCGAGCCTAGTTGTGCACCAAACTTAAAAGACAGTAAACTGTTGAAGAAACTGCAATTGCACAACACAAAGCAGTATTTGGCAGATTTGCCGACTTTGAGCCTCAAAAATTCCCACAGAACCAGAGAGTTTTTATGTGTGGTAACCTACTTTTAAAAAAATGTAATCATTGTTTTGACTGATTTGCTAAATTCTGCTGACTGTTTTTTTTTTTTTAGGGCTTTATGAGACATGCAATAATAGCCTTGATGTGATTCTCATTTTCCAGTGTGACCCTTAAGCCTGGTTCACACGGGACGATTTTAAAATTGTCGGCCGATTTTCCAATCCTGAGAGACCCCACACACGGCGATAAAAAAATCACGGGTCTAACAGTTTTGGTCGTACAGTGTGTGGTGCGCAGCACACGGCAAAATCAACACATCACACACGAACCGATTTGACTGCCGAGCATTCCCAGGTCAGACGGGAAATCTCGCAAAATCCCTCGAGATCAAACGCGACTTCAGAGTAAACAATCATGGCGAATGCAGTGGCGATAGTTTGTAGTTTGTTTTTAACCGGAAAAAAAACGTTATCAAAAGAAAAGGCGATGGTCAAAGAAGTGGAGACAACGCGAGCATGGACTATACTCCGCTACATCATGATATGGAGGTGAGTTGTTGTTTTTTCTCATAGAAATGTCGTTACGTACTACACAGATTAATTACCGTTGAAATACACGTTCATATATTCGTTTCCATGTACTCTGGTGGACTGCAGTTGTGGATGTAGTTATGCCCATCGACTTTATTGTATGCCACAGTCCACAGGCTGCGTGCTCGTTTGCCCCCGGGGGACACCACACACGAGGAGAAATCGGGCCCAAAAAAATCCAACATGTTGGATATCCCTGATTTGAGATCGGAGCGCTCCCGACGTCCTTCCGAGCAGACGAGAGCAGTCCTAACACACCACACACGGCAGGAATATCTGATCAGATTATTTTACGATAATCGGAGCATCCTTAAGATTGTCGGGAGGGGTGAATCGGGGCTAAAATCGGCCTAATTATCCTGCCGTCTGAACCAGGCTTTAGTGAAATTAAGTTTGACACCCCTGACCTAGAGTGTCATAGATTGAAATTGAAGCGGATTTTCCAAAACTACGCGCGTAGTGGTACGTATGCTCCGCGGAGATCTGCTCTACAAGTGTAAAAATAGAGACAGTCTTCTATTTATATTTTTAACGCGAGGTGTGTGCGGCCCTTTAACACAGAAATGGATCATAAAGTGTCTATATGTCTTTTAAATTAAAGTACCGATATACAGGAAACGACGTAATGACTGTCAGTGAGCAGATTGGCAGTTTCCCTCACCTGCGTCCTCTTATTATTATTATTATTATTATTATTATTATTATTATTACTACAACATTTGCTGCCGCTAGGGTGCGTCTAGATTTCTAAGCTACGCTGCACGCGTAGCCGGTTAAAAGATACGGTCCACATACGTTAATCTTTCTATGCAGCCAAAGGGGAAGGCCACTGTCAGTTTTTGAAGAGTTGGGAGGAAGAATGTGTTCACGTGCCACATTCAGGCCAAAACCATCTGGCTGCAACAGCTGGTGACTCACACTCGTCTGATGCTTCTGATAACTTCATTGACTTAAATAAAGCCTTCACTTTACATAGAATTAATTTCAAGTGAGAAAACAATCGCCTGTCAACTCATCAGGTGTCATAAATCTGAAAGGTTGCTTGCTTGCAGTATGTTAGCAACAGGTGGAACTCAATTTTGTGCAACAAGAATTCTGATGAAGTGAATGATTTTTCTAAGAGGCTTGACTGGGTAGACGGAGGTCGCAGATGGTTAAAAAAAAAAAACGTTGAGCACCGTGACCTAGCCTGAAGGATTCTGTAAGTATTGTCCTTTATGAAAACTGCCCTATATATCCCCCGTCCTCCCCACCAAACCAAACAAGCATCCAGACACTAAATGCAGGAAATTTAAAAAAGACGAGGGCAAAAGGACAGCAGGGACCGTGTGTGTACAAATACAGGAAATACCAGCTTTCTCCTACAAGTGCTGTTCATGCATAAAACAATTCATGGCCATTCAACTGTCTTGTGAGCTTCTCTCTCTGCGTGGCAGCTAGTAAACACTGGGACGCGCGCCTCCCGATGGAGGCGGCAAGCTCGTTCACATGAAAACAAGCTGGAGAACAACAAAAAAAAACACTACTTTAAAAGCCAAGTCACACTAAAGAAACTGACTTTAAAAAAAAAAAAACATAATGATGGGAGAAAAACAACTCAAAACTGATGTGAAAAGTGGAAAAACCCGCCATTGTCAGCTGAAGCCTTTAAATAATCTTTCGATGGGAATCAAGCAAATCTGCCATCTGTTGTTAGATTGACAACTATGAATAATTCAGTAGCACGCTTTAGTGAGACGCTTTAGGCTCCTGTTTGTAGACCTGTCCTTTGGACTGGATTTTTCCAGAAGTGCAGAATGCATGATTTCCTATGTGTGAGATGCTATGATAAAGTATAATGTAACATTGCAACATGAGCAGGTCCATGCAGAGAGATGCACCAATATGTGTACTTTATATACACGTGCACCATGTTGAGCTGAATTCTTTAAAACGGCAGGTATTGTTTGTTTGTCCAAGACAAATTTTCCTTCGGGATAATAAAAATCGTATTTTTACAGTTGATACGAAACCAAACAGACAGGTTTCCCCGCATTTAAAAAATGTAAAAATAACGCAAAATGTTGAGGTTGATGTTGATTCGGCAGTGAATACGCAGCAAAATATAAGCAGTGGTATAAATAGATAATGGAAGTCATTATCTCAGAGTAATAGGCATGACCGGGTAAACGGGTCAGAGATGTTAAAAAAAATAGACCAAATGATGTGTGAAAAAAAAAAAGCCTCATCGTAAATTATTATTGAAGTCATTTGGAGTTCTGTGTTTTTGTTGATAGTCACTTGGGTTAGCAGAGAGGCCGTGGTATGTTTGGGCCTCAGATCTTCCTTACACGAGCTTTGGCCCGCGCCAGCCTCGCCGCCTTTTCTCTAATGATGAACAAAAACGCCACAAAACTAATCCCCATTAAAAGCAGTGACATCAAAATGGGCTGAAACAAGCACCGCTGTGTTCTGCCCCTGGTTTGGAATTCTATCCACATATTATATCATTCCCATTTGATCCCTGTTATTGCAGTCGCCGAAACACAAATACCAGTGACATTCCCACAGCCACATGACTGGGACTGCCTCGGGGGGTCAGAGAGAGAGAGACGCTGTTTATGCCAGTTTGCATGCACCAATGTGATTTCTGCGTGTTTGTTCTGGCAGCAGAGCTCGGTGTGATTGGCTCGGTAGCAGTAACTCTCCGCTTGTTGGCGTGCGCCATCCTGGAGGAGGTGGGCCCTAGTGGGCCTACTGGATGAGATGGGCCTCCTGGATAGAGTCCTTTCTATTTCAGCTCTATGGAGTTAGTTTTGTTTCTTTATAACGCAAGCAAAAAAATAAAGTTTTGTGAGCATATTTCTCTCACGGCAATAAAAAACCCAAGTTTGTCTTTTTTTTGCATCACAAAAAAAGTTTTGATTTTGAATTAAAAGGCTTGGCTTGTGAGTGAAATAGTTTTGCTTGAATGTGGGTGGGTGGACATTGTTGGGTCTTTGTAAATTACAGAGTGTGGTCTAGACCTACTCTATCTGTAAAGTGTCCTGAGATAAGTCCTGATGTGATTTGACACTAAATAAAATGTAATTGACAATTGAATGTGGGTGTGGCCATGCCCAGTCAAACCCACCAATAGAAATTCTTATCTAAGCCATTTTGGACTGAACTGTACTCAAAACTTTTAGGGCCCTATCTTGCAAGCCCAACGCAAGTGTCTTTGCTAGTTTAAGACCGACGCAGTTGTCAATTTCCCGTCCAGCGCCCGCGTCGTTTGAATAGCAAATGCACCAGCGCCCATGTTTGCGCCCATGGGCGTACTGGTCTTACAGGGAGGTATGTTCAGGTGCATTCTTGGCGTATTGCTATCGTGCTATTGACAAACAAAAACGCTCAATGGTGTTTTTTGCCCCCAACTGCTCCTTCTAGGCAGCACTGCAACTGCTGCCTTCAAGGCACCTAACCCTAACCTTAACCTTAACCCTAACCCGTGCCCCCCAATGGTGCCTTCCAGGCAGCGCTGCCTGGAATGCACCATTGGGGGCAAAAAACACAGATTAACAACAAAAACCTGGTCTAAAGTCAATAACACAGCATTTCATTGTTGCTGTATACAAAGTTTAAATACAAATATTACAATGTGAAATAGTTTTATATGATCTCCGCGCAGGCTTTCACTTCACGAACGAGCAGATCGGTTTCTTCTCCTGAAAATCTCTCCTTCCTGCTCAGCAAATCCGCCATCATAATAGCAATGCGCCAAGGTACAAACGCGCATTGCTTTTAAAAGGGAATGTGAGAGGACAATCTGATTGGTTTATTGCGTGTTACGCCCAAAACACACCTATGATTAATAAGGACACTAAGTACATCCCTTTTGAACCATGCGCCTGGCGCACGAACCCTTTTTTTCCACCGTTAAACTAGCAAAAGTGGATTCGCCAGGCACTTCACGCCGTGCGCTTAGATCGTTAAAATAGGGCCCTTAGACTCGCGAGCAAAACTTTTTCTTTTTTTGCTTGCGTTATAAAGAAACTAAAACATCTCCATACAACTCCAGCTCTGCGCTGGAGTCCATTGTACTGCAACTCTGACAGCGGTAGATGTTAAACGTTGTGAGTAGCAGATGAGTGTGGTTTAACTCAAACAGCATCAAGTCAATTGTCCGTAACAGAGACATTGACGATTGCATCAGATCGCATTACTTCCCAATACATACAGTTCAGTTATTATTATTTCCGGAAAATATGAAATAAAAATCGCATTCTCTCATTCCGATTGCTGTAGTAGGCTGCTTCCCGATCACTCGCTGCTACTTACTACAGGTCACGGTTTCCTGAAAAGACAATTTATATGACTAGAAAATTCATGAATATTAACTGAGATGCCCCATTATGTTGTGAGCAGTAGGCCTACGTGTGCTGTTGGCAAAATTGTGTCTAATCTGTCTGTGTATATGTCTGACCTGGGCTGGCGCATGTTCACGTTAAAAAGCGTGTGCGTGCACGAGCACTACGGTCACGCGCAAAGTGTCCCGGTTTTAGTTCCAGGAAATCTGGTCACACTAATCTAACTTGAACTCAATTCATCATTCATATGGAGCTTGAATGTGATTACCTGGATAGGACACCCACACACCCACACTACTGTAAAGCAATGCAGTATCCAGTCATTCATCCATTCATTCATTTATTTATTCTCTTATGATAGCATGCTAGCGGTTAGCTCGCCAGCTGCAGTGGTTCCCAAGCTAGCCCCTGTGAGTGGTCACTAAAAACAAAGTATTTTGCGCATGGTTGAATTTTGCTGTATATCACTCTTTCTGCTGTTACTGGGCTCTCTCTCTCTCTCTGGCACCTACAGCAAAAAGTCATCATGCTCCATTTCATTGACATGACTGGACCAACTGCTGAGGGCACACACACACACACACACACACGTCTTCCAGGAATATTACTAAACACAAAGGCTTTTATAAGAGGAATACAGCACTCTTTGTGAACTCTCTTCAGTCTTTCTCGTGTACTGTAATATTACTCATTTACAGCTTGCCTCTCTCAACACACACACACACACACACACACACACGTTGCTGTAATAATTTTGGGGGGGGGAATAAAGGCTTTTTATTGAGGTTTAATGATGTGTTCACTCTGAGTGGCCCTTTAATAGTGACACAGAACAGAGAGCTGGCACAGGGATTGGCCTTTAGCTGGGTGTGACACACACACACACACACACACACACACACACACACACACACACACACACACACACACGTTACAGTAAGTCGCTGACCCTCGCCTGACAGTCTATTAATATACGAGTGGGAAAAGTCATGTCTCCCACACTGTTAACATGGACTTCACATCCTCTTTTTTGACTTTCACACCCTCTTCATGTCTTTGTAAAAAAAAAAAAAAAAAAAAACACGCATGTAAAAGGCTCTCAGGGCGTATTAAACACGAATGGGAGCCGGAGGAGATGGCTGCGGGTGGTGTGACAAACTAATTAGCCTGTAACATGGAGAATCAGTGCTGCAGTCTTTTTTTGCAGCTCTAATGACATCTGGCGCCACATTTGAGGGTCACCTGGCTATATGCAGTCAACGGTTAAATCTAAGGTTGCAAGTAAAGGTTGCACTGGCCAATTTTGATTATTGTAAAGTATGCCTATGCGTGATTGAGCCTACAGCCCTCTGATGAAAGCTCTTAAGTTTGCAGTATAAAATCCCAAGCGGCGCACAGTCAGTGACGCGTTCTCCATCACCCAGCAAAGATTGGTCCACTGGTCATGTCGCTTTTTGAAAGGCCGGTAAGTTTTGCTGAATTTTGGTCCAGATGTGATGGGTCTGTCTTGTTAAGTAAGTCGACCATCTTGGGAGTTAAGGAGCCTCTGTGGTGTTTACTTTAAGGTGCCTGGGAAAAGACCCAGGGTTCATGAGCAGTTCATAAGGTCCTCGTAAGATGCTGCGAAGGGGCCCGTAAGGGATTTATAACATGCTGCCATAGAGCCCCCCAACTGCTAAAACAAATCATTAGCATCTTACAAAAACCTTATATGACTCTGAAGAGGCAATTTTTGAGGAAATGAGAAAACCTGGCTTATTTTCTCATCGATGCCGCTGCATTTTTGACATTTCAGAAGGTGCTGTCAAAGGTCAGGCCCAGAGTCAGGAACTTTAAAGTTCCTTATGAGAACTGACTTCCATTTTTTTTAACTTGCTTTTCGTTGAAAAAAACCCCCTAATTTTAAGGCAAGACACCACAGGTGAATAAGTTAAATACTTTAACTAATAGATATCATGAAAATTCCCCACTAAAATACTTAGATTAAGACAATTATTTATTTAATTACAAGTTTTATGAAATTGTATTTTTAAATATGCAAGTGAGGCATCATCATCAATTAAATATGTAATAATTTGCATAAACGTTCAGAACAGAAATGTGAACATTGGATGAAAGCAGGTTCAAAATTCCTAATTCACTTTGTTGACACAAAGGTTTTTGAGGAGGGACATGTTCTCAATCAGAAAATACTGTCAACAGCCACAAAAAAAAATTCTAAAAATGTTCTACAAATCAGACTATGAAAGATATATGAACAGAGCCCTCGATAAAAAGATTTCTGGCCATAATTAATCTCTTTGTAAGGGTTGTTGAACTACCTTAAATATTCCTGTCCTATTAAATAGAAAACTGGCTTGAGAACAGAGCTAATCATGAAGAAATTACTTTAACGATATGGGCAACAGTGCCATTATATTGTTATTTTTGATATTTTCTTGCATTATTTGCTTCTTATTACATTACAGGCTTCGTTGCACTTGTTCTATTACATTATTGGCATTTGCCACAGGAAATGATCAAGTTAAAATGCCTCCAAAGGGTCAGACGGAGGGTAGCGCCTTATTGAATGACCACTGCAGAGATGTGAACCCGTGACCTCGCAGTTACGACACAGCTTCCAAAACCGCACAGCCGCTCCTGCGTGGCTAGCGGTGTGATTGGAGAGGATTTGGTGTCAGTTTGGTTGACAGGAGGGCCTTTGTGCAGCGCTGAGCCCCTGCCTGGGAAATCGCAGTTTAAATAGTGCTCGGGGGCTCGTAAGAGCGTCCTTGATGGGCTCGTTGGGAGTTCATAGCGTGGTGGAGAGGGTTGGTAATGTAGTGATGAGGGTTCATAAGGTTGGCGTTACAGGCACAGGAAGGTCAGGAACTTTGCGAGAAGCTAATGGTGGGCTCCGACGTGCAGCCTCTTCTTAACCCGATGGAGGGGAATTATTTTTTTATACGCTTTCTTCCATTATTGTCGTCCAACCACTTCATTTGCGCCCGTTTTGGTATACTTTGGCTAAAAAAAGCGGCCCTCCAAAAAACATAAAATGCCTTTAACCTCATTATTTTCTGATTCCGATTCATTCACTCAATTCCTTCGACATTTATTTCATCTCGTCGTCTCTTATTCCCAGCCACTCTCCTCTCCCTTTCTTCCCCTCATCACCCTCTCCTCTCGATGGGAAACATGGGGTCAATGTGTTTAACACACCCGCTAGTCTCGCATTGCCAGACCTTCCTCCACAGCGCCGCGGTGGGGGGTCTGGCTAGTCCACACAGCATTCTGGGATGGGAGAAAAACGTCCTCTGGTTTATTGGCATTTCTTTAAACCAATCACAATCGGAATGGGCCGCCGGACGGAGCAACGGTGCCGCTGCAAAATGGCCTCGGGAAGGAAGTTGTTTAACGCGTGTACGTTCAAAAGTTGTTTTAGTCGTGCAACAGAAAACTCAGATTGGACAGATAGTCTAGCTAACTGTCTGGATTTACCCTGCAGAGATCTGAGGAGCAGTTAACCCTAGTCCTCAGAAATCCACTAGAGTTTAGAACGCCAACACAAAAAAGCAGAAGGTGAGGGACATCCGGCGGAATTTCCGGTGGCACCTGAACAATCCCGGAAATGAAACGCCGTAGATATAGACTGCACGCCCAAAGATAAACAGCCTCTCCCTCTCCTTAAAGAGGGCCCTCTGTTTCTATAGAGACACCAACATGGTTGTTAACATCCTCCCAGGACCGTCCATCCTTTTTTTTTTTTTTTTTTAACATTTCTCTCCCCCTTGCCTTTACTCTCTAACTTTGCTTCTTTCCTGCCCTTCTCCGCCTTTTGTCTTTCCTAATTCTCTCTCCAAATCTTCCCGTTTTCTTTTTTCATCCCCCTTTCATCGCTCTTCTTCAGTCTCTCCTCCTCTCGCCTGTACTACTTTCGCCCTCCCTCGCTGCACTTTTCACCTCTAGCATCCTGGAGGTGAAGAGTGCACAGAAAAAAAAAAAATGCCACTGACGTTCCTTTTGTCTTGCACTTTCCTTTTCTCATTTCCTTCCACATACTTTCCTCCCATCACGGCCCGCTTCGCAATTTCTCTTCGTTTGTTCGGGGTTTTTTCCGCCTCGGCCCTAAAAGCCCCGGGGTGAAGAGTGCAGAGGAGAGTGGTTCTGCTATGGGAGTCATGGTCATTACTGAGCTGTGGACGATCACCAGAGGGAAGGAGGGACGGAGCAGAAGAAAGAGCTTTATACTGCATGTCCATTTAACTGTCAACCAAACTTCGGAGCAGTTGTGAGCGCCTGAAATGTCACAAAAAGTACTAGTGAACCATACGTTCGAAAAGCTACTGAAAGTTAAGCACTGCATTTCCTGACGCCCATTCATATGATGGATGTCAGGAAATGCAATCACTATTTTGCCACATGAAGGTATTAAGTCACTTTGGGTCAAACAAACCTATAGCTCACAAGCTCAGTTTTCACTATGAAATATATCCACTTTAGTTTTCATCCTTTCCTCTTAATTTTTTTTTAGTTTAAGTTCCTTTATTTTTACATCTACCCTCCTTTACCTCTTAACCATTTCTCCTCTTCCTCACTGATGGCTTAAGCAGGCCCCAGGAAACGTCTCCACACACACACACAGATAGAGGACTCTGAGGGGTGATCGTGGTTCAGAGGCCAAACAAATGTTCTGTCAGATTTTCTGGCTGAGCGAGGTTGGACCCCCCCCACCCACACACACACGCACACACACACCAAACAACTGATGTCATATCACACACCCACTCACACACTTCCCTCAACACTACATGACCCACTATAACCTCTACCCGGTCTTAAACTCGCCACCGCATGGCTGACCTATGACCTCACACTGCCCTGAACCTGACCTTAACTCCTCCCCTGACCACTCACTTTACAAACACAGCCCCCTGACCACTTATGCTGTTTTTCTACTCTTGTGGGGTAGACATATTGTATGTCAAGAAAAGCATATTCCAGTATTTATGAATCAAAATGACCCCTCTTTGTCTTGCTGTAAAACATTAAAATACTTTCAGTCACTCAGCCATGCAGCTTCTCGTGTGGTAGCAGGAGTTTGGACGGTTTGATTTCCTACATCTGAGCATTGGTTTGACATGTGAGAACTTAATTTCATATGTAGCAAGATTGTTCACAGGTGGGAAAAGGCAATTTTAGGGAATGGGAAATGTGATTTTCACATGAGAAACAATAATTGTCCAAATGGGCCTTGAATAACATGCTTTCAAATGTTACTCTTTGACAATGGAAGTCAATGTAGTTTGAAACACAACTGACTGACTAAGGTTCTCTGATACTTAGCTGATCTACTTACCGACACAATTGGATCTTTATTTCAGCTACTGAAAAATTATAATTCTTTAATGATTCGGTCGGTGTTTTCCCCTCATGAAGAGAGAGAAGTATAAGAAATATTGAGTCTTGTGTGTTTAGTTTATTTAATTATACATACAGTATATGTGTATCATGTCTCCACACTTGATCTCTACAGCTTTTTCTGTTGGAGTAGAGTCCTGTAAAGCCAAAAGGATACCGTTTCTGCGTCTAAAAGTGAGCTTGGGAGATGTATATTGGCCTGTGACACTGTTTGATTTGTTACATGTTCCAAATATATCCTATAAGAAGAGATCAGATGTATTAAAGCTTTAGTGCGTAACATTTTGATATTAATAAATGTCTGTTACATTCAAGCCATTGCCAAATGAGTTGCTACAAAGCTAATTAAGACTATCAGCTCCACACAACTCTCTCTGTATTTGTCAGTCATCTGACAGATACAGGACTTTCCCACGCAGACGCTTGAGTGAAGATAATTACCTCTTCAGAAGAATCCATGTTTTTTTAATCCTCCATGTCCTCGCACTGACAGTTTTGTTGTCATTACTTAGAATTCCTCATGGGGCGACAGAAACGACGCACTATAGCTTCTAAGCGAATAAACAGAGCAACTATGTGTCTGTGGTGTCCGCAGCTATCCATTGACGCGTCATTTCCGGAGAAAAATCAAGATTGAACCCCGAGACGCATCATGAAATGTATTCTTTGTCTACAGGGGAAGAAGCAGAAGCAGGTTTGCTGACAATAAGGAAAAAAAACTTAAATTTGTGCATGGTTGTGTAGATGTGATGTGTACCTCAGCTGGTATTGTTTAGCACACCCTGTGACCGACACCTTACACACACACACACACACACACACACACACACACACAACACACACACACACACACACACACACACACACACACAGTCTCAGCACCTCGGCTACAAGGCATGACATGTACATGTTAAGGGCAGGGGGTCACACTCATGACTGGCTGAGTGTGTGTGTGTGTGTGTGTGTGTGTGTGTGTGTGTGTGTGTGTGTTTTTAATTTTTAAATGTCTAATGTGTAAGAAATTAGAAAAATGGTCAGGTCTGAAGTGGAATTCTCTCCACTACAAACATATTTGAGAGAGAAGAATCTTACACATATAATTAATGTGTGTGTGCCCTCAAATACATTCCCATGACTCCCATTCCCACTGATAAAATAGTATTGAGTTAATGGGTTTAACTGTATTTGTATTGTATATTTTACATGTTGTATCAATGGTATTTACGGTAGATGAGTGAGTAATAGCTCATAGTCCAAAATAGACTAACAAGTGCAAAAAAAAAGTAAAAGCTGTTATAAGATTACACGTATTTACCAAAAGGGACTTACAATAAGTGCATTCAACCATGTGGGTACAACTCCAGAAGTGCAAGGATTACTGTTCAACACTATGAGCTTGACACTCAATAACATGAAAAATGCTAAAAAATAACTTTGGGAATGAAAGGCAAATGAAAACGGCACAAAATGCCCCAGTTTATTTTTGCAAAATATGTAGTTAATGGCATAGTGATTATGTAGGTACGCTGGTTAGCAAACTACTGTGACGGAGGAGCTCGGAACATGCTAGTCAGTCAAAATAGCCTTCCAAGCTAACTTAGCTTGCTGTCACCTAGCAGGCTAGTAACCTCCGGACAATAGGTTCACATAGTCTAAGAGAAGAACGACTGAGTTTCTACGCAATAAAATACAACGCATCTTCTTTGTAGCATTCATGTCGTTTTCCCATTACAACTGATGGTATGTGTCTACCTCCAAGCATCATTTCCACGCTTCCCATACACTGTCTCTGTGAGCAGCCGCGCAATGCATTCTGGTAGTATCGCAGCGATTTTCGAGAAGTAGAGCGTCAAGTTGCCTGCTCCTCATTTGCATAAAGTTGAATCCAGGCTACTTTATGCAAATCAGGGGCTCAACTCACTGCCTCTCAAAAACTTCGAAAATCCTTTCAACTGACCGTTGTCTATCTAAAATGAAGATAGATACAGCTGCAGCTTATTTGTCGCATAAAATGTTTTCAGAAACACATTTTGGTGAACTATTTTTTTAATATAAGAGAAAGTTTCCAAATGAGCCGCCATGTTGGTCTGTTTTGAAATCTGGGAGCAGATAGCCCCATGTGAAGCTTTTGTCCAATCAGGCGCCTCCATCTGGGTTGTAGGAGGGTGTAGCCTGCTTTATTTGCTCGTCAGTGGTCAGTGAAGAGAAATCGATAACTGCTATAGCGGTAAGCCCACCAACCGTCCATTGATGGGAACCGAGGGCGATCCCTGCTGTGACAAAACGCCACAGCTGTAAGAACGGCTTCCCAACTCGGGACCATCCGAGGAGCACATGAATGCACCGTAAGAACTGAGACAGTTAGCATGAAGAGCGATAGCCAGCCTTGCTGAAAAACATCAGCAGGACAAAGTCATAGTCATGCTGTTTGAGTGACAGGTGATTCCTGGGACGTGCACCAAGAAAGCTCAGTTGTGGATAAATTCTGGTTGTTTGACAAAACTATAATTACATGTACTGTGGTAAGTGAGGAGGTGAGTGGAAAACGTAAAATCAGTCATCCAGTTGTCATTATAAAGTCATACTGGCTCAAGTCTCATGGTGCTACATGCCATTAATGCAAAGCTAGGTTTTTTCTCTCTCTGTGCACTATAGTAACCTCTCTCTCTCTTTCGGTCCCACACATATGACCCTGTAGCTTCAGGGGGGCGAGGCAAAGAGAGGGGGAACTCTTTTCCATAGACGTCAGAGAGCAAACACAGTACCCACAAACACATGTATGAACACACACTCTGAACGAGGGGGCATGTTTGTGGTTAGTGCAGAGGAATTACCGTAGGCTTATTCCGTCATTTGCCAAAGCTCGGGGGGTAAGGAGGAATAATTCCACCGAAACAGCAAAAGCCACAATAAAGCGTTTCTGCTGAGAGAGTGAGAGAAGAGAGAGAATGGAATGGAAAAGAGGGGGCGGAGAGAGGCAGCCAGGGGGCGGGAAAAAAAAACACCGAAGTAGAAGTAGCATCTGACCCTTAAGGATGGATGGATACAGGGTGGCAAGGAAGGGAGAAAAGGATGCGAGCAGTGGTAACTACAAAAATGACTACACAACCTCCAGATGGTGATCAAGGTAAACATGTAGGAATGTGATTAGTTTTTACAGGACAAACGGATGATAGGAAACGAGGCGAGAGAGAGAAAGATGGTACCTTGCAGTTCAGGGTCAGCACTTTCAACCACTAAACCAGTGGCTCTCAACCTTTTTGAGTCGTGACCCCCCAGAATAATGAGGCTGGTGTCGCGACCCCCCAAACCCATCTGCAACGAGAACGAGAGCTGCAAACCGGTGTAAACAGCTGTTCCTACGCGCCTCCCCCTGCTGATTGAGTGATTTTTTTGTGAATGCGCCGATTAATGAATGTAAACAAATAATACTTTGCTTTGCTTTAATGACAGTTTTAGCAGCTAGTACCTAGCCTTGTATAATGTGCTACAGGCTCTGTAGATTTCCGATGCGTTTGGGACTTTTTCTCTCCCGCTGACCCACCTTCAGACCCCTTTCTGTGTTCCAGGAACTCCTGATTTACACATGAAGCACTGAATATAACACATGAAATGTACCAAACTCACACAGTAATGTAAAAACCATTCCCCAGTCTAGAATATGTTATTTCATTTTTTTTTCTCCCCAACCATCTGGCGACCCCCCAGAAATTATGACCTTATGATAAAAAAATATACCTAAAAATATACCCCCAGGTTGAGAACCACTGCACTAGACCACCACAAGTTATGTAAGATTAATACTTAATTGCTGCAGTAGTCTTTCAGTACCTATTCTATATCCACGACGTTCCACTTCCGGAATTGCTCCATTGCCGGATATCGGTTACCTTCCATTTTGTTTGTATAGGAATTTTAAACTCCAGTGGATTTATGAGGAATATGGTTAAAGTTTTCTGCATTAAAATGTCTAAAAACAACTATAACTATGTTATATATTTTGTACTTGCACTATCCTAAATGTTTCCAACAACGTTCAAACCCAGAGAAATCTGTTGTTTTATGAGTTTTATTTAGTCGCCTGTCAGTGGCGTCATAAAACCTTTGACCCCTCTGAATCCTCTAACTTCCGTAAAAAAAACGGGAATCCAGATGATACGCTCGAGAGTAATTGTAAATCATACAATGTCACAGAAAGAATAATACTTAGTAAAAGTTATACAGCTTGCTTTTTGCCACACAGAATCATTTTGTCATTGATTACATGCTACTTACAACAGTTATACAGCAGAGATCTTATTTATTGATACATATTAATGCTAATGCTCAGTGGGGAACGTTAACATTATAAAGGTTACAACATTGTTTCAACACGTTCATGAAGTTATTTTAAGTATAATTGTTTTGATCAAGGTAAAGTTATCGTTAAACATCAGTGGACTAACCCATGATTACGTTAGCCAGCTAGCTTTAACGTTAGCTGTACAGCTAGAAGACAAATCTAATGCTAATTTAGCCAGCTATCCCACCCTGCTTTTCTGCCTCACTCCGGGGCCGTGGCTCGTCACCAGAGATACTCGGCGGCCAGCCCTGAAGCTACTCGGCGGCTAGCAGCGGTGTTGAGTAATGTTACAACAAACCTTTTTCCACCCGGCGCTGAAAACACACAAAAAGTGACACTGACGTGAAATATATTGTGATATTGTGGTTTTAGCTGCTGGCTAATGTTAGCTTGCTTGCTCGCTAACTGGTCAACTAGCTATCTAGCTAGCCACCACATATCAAATCAAGAAAATGTAATTATGTGGGGGAAACTGCAGCTATTTCATCAGAATGACATGAATAAACGTTACTGACGTAACGTGGATAAAACTGTAATGGATAAACCCATCCGTGAACAGATATTTTAATTGCCAATTGTGTTAAACATTGAAAACTACAACTCCCATAATGCCACTTCACGACGTCATCAAAAGTCCGTGTTTACATCCTTTGTTTTGATTGAGAGACCCCTATCGGCAGAAAATTACATATTGTACGTTTAACTGCTCCTCAGATCTCTGCAGGGTAAATCCAGACAGCTAGCTAGACTATCTGTCCAATCTGAGTTTTCTGTTGCACGACTAAAACAACTTTTGAACGTATACATGTTCCACCAAAACAAGTTCCTTCCGAGGCTATTTTGCAGAGGCACCGCCTGGCTCTGCTTTAGTGCTTAGCGCCGCCCAAAAAGATTGTAATTTGTAGAAATGCCAATAAACCAGAGCATGTTTTTTTCCCATCCCGGAATGCTATGTGGACTAGCCAGACCCTCCTCTGCAGCGCTGTGGAGAAAGGTCTGGCAAAGCGAGACTATTCAGTACCCTAATGGTAGACGGTGACAGGCAGATTTTTCAGTATAGTTTTCTGAGTTTTCTGTTGTCCGTTTCTGCATTTGCCTGCACTCTCCTATCAACCATACCCATCGGACTGCAGAATTTTTAACTCAAGAAAATGTATTAGTTATTGTCAGTGTGTAATACTGTCGAATCAACGGATATGTTTGGTGTTTGGCATGATACTTAAAATTGCAATTCCCATTTTTATATATTAAGGGAATCTCTATACTGCAGTAGGTTTATCAACCTCATGTTAGGGCTGCATGCAAGGCGCCAGCCTGCTCATCGGGAGCAACTTCAATGTCTTGCTCAAGGACACTTGGACATGCGGACAGAAGGAGTCGGAGATCCCACCGCCAACCTTGCACCACCTCCTGAGCCACAGCCTTTACTAGTGCAAAAGTGGACTTTCACACTTTTGACATTTTGCGACGAAGACGAGCAAAAGGAACTCTATCCATGCATCAGCTTACAGCTGAAAAATATGCTACCAGTTAGTGTAAGCAAACTTGCATGCAGACAGATGAACTTTGCCAAAACAAACTGTACATGTGGAAAGTCGGTACTAATGATTCAGATTTGGGGGAACAAATTGGATTTCGCTGCAGTAGTTCTGCTCCTATATTCTGCTGATATGTCCCACAAACATATTTCATTCATATTCATGTCAGCATTATACAAGCATGGAAACTGATTTATCTGTGGGTTCTGCACCCCTAGATGCAAGACCAGAAGGAAACTACCTGAAGAGAGGTAGACTTGGGATGAAAGCGGTAGAGAAAGGCCGTCACTGAGCTTTCGTTGTACTGAGAAACCAGAAACAACAGTTTGACATGACGTGTGCCAAACAGCAGGAAAGTTCAAGTCGCTGACAGACATTTCTGCAAAAGGGCAATTGCTGCCGCTGTCGTGTCTGTGTGTCGCCACTGTGCACTGGATAATAACGCAAAGAGAACAAATTGCTTTTCTATCAGGACAATCGAACAAAATGTTAAAACAAAGGCGCCGAGAGATGGATGACACCACGATGAAAGGCCGACTGGAAAGAAAAGGCAAGAGAGTCATGACTGAGTAAATGAAAAGAGAGGAAAAATAAATCTGCGTCTACAAATAAGATGAAACTTTAAAACAAGTTATCCTCACAGCCGACAAGGGAAAAGGTCATTTTGGTGCTATAAAAAAAAGTGTACATTGTCTTGATATTTTTAATCTGTGTATCCCTTTCTTTGTTTCTATCTCACCTGCTCATTGTTGTCAGTACATCATCTTTTTCTTTTCTTTTTTTAAGATATTTTGAGGGCTTTTTCCTTTATATAGAAAAGCTAAAGAGGGAGAGGGGGGGGAGGTGACATTCAGCGAAGGACCTTGGGTCGGATTTGAACCCGGGCTGCTGGCAAGGACTGAGCCTACATGGTGCGTGCGATCTACCATGTGCAAGGCGAGAAATGAAAGAGGGATGAGAGAAAGCAGAGGATGAGTACTAGGGATGAGTGACGCTCTGATTAAAAAGGTGGAGGATTGCGATGATAATGAAGCATCTGTCCACTGCACCTGACCCTAATACCTGCAAATGGCCCCCGCGACATATATCAGTGTGTGCATCGGTCTTTGAGTATCTAGAACAGCTTTCATCCCTCGAGGAATCTGTCACGTCTTTCAGCGTCTTCCTATTTAGACACCTGGGGAAGACAGTAACGGGCGGACCACCTGCAGGAAAATATTTAAGGACGCACTGGGGGAGGGAGAACGAAGGGCTGAAAGATGGATAGACACTGAAATATCTCTGGTTCCAAAAAAATGATCCTTGTGTTGGGGCAGCTCAGGGTTAGGGTTGCATTTCAAAGAATTGAAACAATGAGTTTCGGTAAACATGCAAAATTTGTAAAGAAGACTGGATTTAATAATAAAAAAAAAAAATCATGACTGCACATCATAATTTCCATTATTAAATATGGCAGCGTCTTCTTCTCATGCCTTCAGTAATGGCGGCCGAGGTAATCCTGGGTAATGCCCCATATATTAACCTTCCGGGCTGAGTTCAGTGCCAGTAAACACACACGTGGCATCAGGTCTCATCTTTAGGGTGAAAAATTGAGAACGACAGAACGAAAATGGAAGAGATTTACTGTAGAGCTGAGGTCAGTCGGTTTTTATCACACACACACACACACACACACACACACACACACACACACACACACACACACACACAAGCCAGACAGATAGATATGACATCATCGTGGTCTGTGAGTCAATCGTCGCCGGCGGCAACCACAAGCCGAGCACATGACCGCAACCTCGTATATCAAGACCCCTGCAGTGGTGTGTGTGTGTGTGTGTGTGTGTGTGTTCTAATGATGAACTGAGGAGCAGGATCTGTCTGTTTGGAAAAGCTGACAGTTGCTCTCCATTTTTCTGTCCACAAACTCATCTGATGAGTATCTTTTTCTCTCTCAGCTTGTTCTGGTTTGATGGCGACTGACTTGCTCTCTCCCTTTAAAGTCCATCAATCAGCTTTCAATCATTTATTCATTAAAAGTCTGCATCTCTTTATTTTGAAGTCGCTTTTTTGTGACGTTCGGTCAATCGCTTGACAAACAACTTTAGACGACAGTATTTAAAAAAAGGCACTGCTGAAGTTAACACTAAAGAAATAGTTTGGATCTTTTAAAGTGGGGTTGTATGAGCTACTTCTCCATTGTTAGTGTGCCAGCTACAGTAGATGGAGGTCAGCACGCCCCTAGTTTGGAGAAACAGGCAGGAGTACCGACACGGAAGCTAAGCAATGTCCTACTTGGGACGGGGGCAACAGCTAAAAAAAAAAAAATCAACATCAGTTTAAGTCTACGCTATATTTAGGATATTTTCACCGCCTCACCTTACAGAACACAGGAGTTACTGCTCTTCCGTGGCCTTGATGGGTTAGTTAGTTAGTATTATTGGGTGATTTTGGTGCATCTAAACTCTCCCTTTAAAAACACCAAAATCACACAATAACAGAAACTAACTAACCATTTGAGGCAGCAGTGAACCATAACTCCCGTGTTCTGCGAGGTTTGGTCAAAGGAGTCCGGTGGCTTTGGTGAGAGAAGAGATGCCGGCGTCAGTTGCCATACAGAGTCCTAAAGAGCGGTCTGACAGCAAGAGACACTTTGAGTTTGGTTAGCTCTACTTTGAATGTTACATTTGGTGGGAAATCTGGCGTACCACCTCACAGCACAAATTCATACAAAGCTATAATGTACAGTATTTCATCGTATTATATTTTACATGTAGGGGAGGCAGGGTGCTTTCCAGTAACATACGAGTTCAATAACATTGAACACAGATCTTCTTGATACAACATGTGTGGAATTCCATGTCTCTACTCTTCTAGGATTAAAACAAGGTTACCGATGTATTGTACCCCTCAAAGTGATCATACTTCACCAATAGCCTTGACCATATTTTAATGATGTACCTAAAATAGTAAGTATTTTAAACTAAGTGGAGCGCTGTAAAGTGAACAGTGTATATTTAGCCGCTACAGAGCTCCAGGACTCTGGCTAACAGCGGCAGTTGTTTGGCCGCCAATATGTGACTGCGAGCCGGCTACAGGCATCGCCAGATGACGGTCCTTTCAGGGGCCAAGGTAGTGGAGTTTAGCCGGAAACAGTGAGCGTCATGCGGCGCTGACCGCAAAGTTTAGGCACCAAAACGACTGGTTAAGTTTAGGGAAAATATCGGATTTGGATTAAAACACTCCAGAGGAACGAACGAGCGTTTCTTGGGCGAAAGTATTTTGTTTTCGACGCATATAGTGAACTCCGCTCCCTGGCTTGAACACGCTGTGTTTTATGTTGACACCACGTTGTGCTATTTCATTTTAAGAATATTTTCCATAGTACACGGAAGTGCAAAAGCGTGTTTTGGCGTGACTGGCCCGAGTGGCACTATATCCATGGTATCGGAAGGGGAATTTCATTTTTGCATGTTTTGTTGCGCATGATAAAAATTTTAAAGCAAAGTGTAAACAGGGAAAGACGGCTTGAATTGGAAATAGTGCAAGTTATGTTGCTTACTTGCCTGAAAATTGTCAATTTTCTTTCTTTTTTGTCCATAGAATTTCTTTAGACCTACGGTTTGTATTTGATACCAACCGTAGGTCTTTTTAGGATATATTTAGATAAATAAAGTAACTAAAAGTGAAAATCTGTTCCCTGGTTATTTGTATGATATCATCATGTCCCGATGGCCCCGTGACCCCTGATGAGCTGTAAATTACACCAACGAGTTCCCCTGCTCTCTCTGCCTCGAGAACAGTGCGATCAATCTATCTCGTAAATATCAAACACTGAATAATAAAAGCAGACTCTCGGACTCAGGATCTGACCCCGACCCTCCACTTAGTCCTGGTTGATAAATTCTCTTTCCCTCAGGTCAATACTGCCGCTGCGGCGCCCGGCTCTCTTTGACTCTTGGCGCATGGCGTCACCAGATATAAACTGAGAGAGATCTTAAAAACACGTTTTAAGAGACAGGCTTTTTATATTGCTTGTTTATGGGGGATATCGTTTCTGATAATGCAATAAAAATATTCACGAATTGGGCGCGGTAATAAATGTCAGTCGTATTTATAGATCATTAGGCTTAATGACTATGATGTTATGTTCTGCTCTTAAGACTTTAATGCTCGCTAAAGTGGCAGGTGTGTTCTAAGCACCACAGTTCACAGCTGTAAATGGAGCGATCAACAATAAAAAAAAAAAAGATGGTGTCAGCGATTTTCACATTTTCGCTTGAGTGTCAAGGTAATAAACACGGCTCAGACAAACTGTGACTCTGGTTCCGATGGTTCATTTCGATGTTTTGGTCTGACACAGGAATCTTCTTTTGAGTTGCAAGTAACATTCATGTATTTCAAATTATTTGTAGGATTTTCTTTTTTTTAGTGTGCAACTTCATTTTTTAATTCATTTTATCCCCACAAACAGGACGTTTTGTCTTAACGGGTCTTAAGATAGAAAGCAATAAACTGAATCATGTACAGTATTGGAGAATGTAGGTGTAGTGGTCCAAAATGGCACTGGGACTAATTCATGTACTGATAGGTAGTTCAAACTGCAACAATAAATCATATCTGTATGAGCTTCCTGTATGTTGTGAATGAAAAATATGCATCTGTAAAGTCACTGCAGCCATCGCAGTAATGTGCTAGTGTAAAAAAGTTAATTTCCCTCTGAAATGTGGAGGTGTAAACATGAAGTACTTCAAATTTGTACTTAAAGCTGCATCAATCAGTATTTGGCCGCTACGTGGGCCGAAACATTCAAAATCACGTTCATATCAATTCCAGACGTTTCTTCTTTGCCGTACGCCTAATCCACGTTAAACTGTCGTCAACAAAACTCTACACTTCCTGATCTTTTTTTTCGTATTATATAAAAAGGGAAGTCTGCAAGACTTTCAAGGTGACAATTCCGGAGGAAGTGTTGAGCTTTTCATTCACGTAGCTTCACATCATTCGGGTAAAAAAGGCAAAGTGGAACGCTGACGTGACTCGTGCTGTACTGATGGAAATTAGTGCTGTGGAAACGGACATTAGACTGAAGGGCAAACATGGAGGTGCCACTGAGGTAAACAAAGGCCCCGGTCACTATTTGGGAATTTACGGTGCGCAGCAGGCTTGCAGCATTCATTTGCAATGAATGTGAAATATCTGGCTCTTCAGATGCGGAAAGTTCCACTTTCTTAGCCGCTAACTTTGTCTGCCGTTTGGTGCTGAGCAGGTAGCGTAGAGTGGTTTCATCAGAAATTAGAAAAAAGGGAACTCCTGTGTTCTGCGAGGTAAAATTATGTTTTTGTCAAGGGAGTCTGGTGTCAGTTTGAAGAGAGCATAGATGGATATACCGACTTCAGTTTTACCGCCGTAAAGGGCTGTGTAACGGCAAGGTGAGGGCGGTGAAAATATTCAAAATATAGTGTACACTTAAACTGATACAGATGTTGTTAGGCGTCTAAAATACGTTGACGACGGGGAACTGAAGCCGGCATCTCTGCTCTCCTCAAAGCCACCAGACTCCTGTTATGGAAGTTTCCTTTGCAGCAGGGGGGGGAATTTCAGAGTTTAGTAAATTGAAACAAATAAGACAGACTGAGACTAAACACCAAGTTGGGTTTTTGTATTTTATAAAAAAAAGATATATTTGCAAATAAAGGAGCAACATGATTTCACAAAAGGCCGCAGCCCAGTGTGGAGTCAGTTTCTCAAATGATAATGATAATGTTCCAGACTGGATGTCTCACAAAGTTAGAATCAAAATCTACATGTGGAAAATGTGATAGACTCTTTCAGCATTCGTGGATGATTTAAAGTAGAAATAAAACATACAAATTTAAGGAATTATGCTTAAGTGCAATTTTGCCATTACACTCCTTTGACGAAAACAGTCATTTGACCTCGCAGAACACGGGAGTTGCTGGTCTACCGCTGCCTCCATCGGTTAGTTTGTTTCTGTTACTGGGAGACTTTGGTGTTTTAAAGTGCGAGTTCGGATTCTCCAAAGTCACCGAAAAACAGTAACTAACTAACTAACAGATGGAGGCAGCGGTAGAGCAGCAACTCCTGTGTTCTGTGAGGTAAACGTACCTTTTTTTTTTTTTTTTTAATGAAAGGAGTCTGGTGGCTTTGAAGAGAGAAGAGATACCGGCTTCAGTTCCCCGTCGTAAAGGGCCGTCTGACAGCGAGGTAAAGAGGTGAAAATATTCGAAATATAGCATGCACTTGAACTGATATAGATGGTTGTAGGTGTTTAAAATATGTTTCGCAGCTGCCCCCGTCCACAGCAGGACATTGCTTAGCTTCCGTGTCGGCACTCCTGCCGGTTCCTCCAAACTGGGCGTGTGCCGACCGCCATCTACTGTAGCTAACACGCCGACTATGGAGAAGTAGCTCAAACAACCACACTTCAAAAAGATCCAAACTTATCCCTTTAGTGTTAACTTCAGTAGTACCTTTTTTTAAATACTGTCCTCTAAAATTGCTGCACTGCAGGGTGTAGATTTCTCACGTCAAGTCTTCTGATTTAGTGCTCATATAAAAGAATATTGATTAGCGAAGCATTAGAGAGCAAGTTACTAAATCTCTTTCAGCTCCAGGGGTTGCTGCTCCACAGCTTAACTCTGACCTCTGACCTCGGCTGGATCAGTAAAGTATCACCTTATTATCAAAAGTTGGACCAACCCTCTGCTGGGCCGACGCTTTAGCCTCTCCAGCTTTTATCAGGTTTCACACTCCGACAGCTGTTGTGTTTGAAACCAGCGGGGCGTCCGTCTCTATGATGGGGTGGGTGGGTGTGTGTGTGTGTGAGCGCGCGCGCGCGTGCGTGCGTGTGTGTGAACAGGACCAAAATGTGTTTTACAGCCTGGGAAGGCACCATCCTCGGGACTGGTGTTGTTAGTGAACCGCATTCTTCTCTCTTCTCATAATCACGCACAGACCCACAGTTCAACACCAGGGCAAGGCTCAACGCAGAAAACACACTGCTTTCATCCCAGAAAAAAATAAATAAAAAAATCTCTTATTGATATCTTCTTCTCATTATGTTAAAATCTTTTTCTGATTAGCATCTTTATATTATTCAATCGGGGTATTTCGCCGCAGCGTCTGTACACACGATAGCGGTATCGTTTTCATCCGTCGTGCTTTGTGTGCTTTCAAAACTATACGGTTATCTTTTGTTGTTTTAATAAAACAATCTTGTTCCAGATTTCTTTTGAGCCGCGTTTATAAATTCTTTTTTTTTTTATTTTATTTAAACAAAATGAAAGCCATATTGATGATAAAGCCTCAATCCTTAAACATGCTCTTTTTGGACTGGAACGATTGAGGAATTGTTTGCTTTTTTTTTTTTTTATATCGAATAACTGGAGCAGGGAGCTGAAGGAACTTATCAAACTTGAAAGAAAAACTACATTTCCCCCACAAGCCTCAGAGTCAGAAGGACCTCATCTAGTTTTGTTGCGTTGATCACTCTGCAGTGATACTTACAGCTTTACATCAACGTTGACATTCTCTCGAAAAGCTAAACTATTATGCTTTTCTGTATTTCCTGTCATATCTATACGGAGCCCCTAAGGGGACATGAGCAACACGAAACTTTCATGTGCGCACATGAAAAGGTTTTGCGTGCACACATGAAAGTTTCACGTGAGCACGTGAAACTAAACTTTAGATTTGTTTTCATGTGGGCCGACAACGCGCCCTTTGAAACCCATTTCGCGCTGTTCTGAGCAGTGCCAGTGCCACAGTCAGCACCACTGCAGCAAAGAACATCCTCTTTCTTCATGTTTGATCCATTCTCCTTGCATTTTGTGTACATCCAGCTATATCCGTGGACTTGGCCAGATGTTTGTAACTGTTCATAAGTGCCCGATCCAAATCGCTGTATCCCTTGCGCCGGAACAGATTACAAGACTTTAAAAATCCGTTTTAAATGCCGTATCGAAACAATATAAATGGTGACGACTTGGAAGCAAAGCAGCAATGTCCTTATAATGAAGACCTAGATTAAAATATAATGCAACTAACGCCTGTACTGTAGTCGTTTCTCTAGCTGTCACTGTCTCCAGTATGGCCCAGGCTACATCAATATACGGCTTTCATGTGCTCACACGAAAAAGTTTCATGTGTGCACATGAAACTAAACTTTAAAAAAAATTCTGCACAACAAACTTGATTTTTTTTTTTTTTTTTTGCACATGTCCCCTTAGGTACATTATTATAGCTCTAATGTTATGTCGAATTTTTTTTTTTAAATGATGAGATAAACGTATTTTAGAGAAACGTTCAGATTTCCGACTTTTCTCAACGCTCCGGGTTTTTTTCCACTCTAGGCTAGGTGTTACGTATTCTCGCTTTGCCAGACCCTCCTCCAAAGCGCGCTGGAATAGGGTCTGGCTAGTCCACATAGCATTCGGGGATGGGAGGAAAACGTGCTCTGGTTTAATGGCATTTCTTTGAACCAATCACAATCATCACCGGAAAAAGGCAGCAGCAATTCTGAAACATGACGTTGGTTGAAAACAAAGGTTATAATATAATTGCCAAAATTACATCGGCCTTCTGTGATTGGTCATCTGCTCCAACCATGCTTGGGCTGAGACTCAAAAGTTTCACGTAATAAGGTAATGATATTAAATGCTGCCCCAACCTTGGGGGGAAATACAACACAGACTGACACAACCGAGGTATTACAAGGTGAACAGGTGATGGAATATTTGGGCTTTTGGCTCGGCAAACGTCGCTGGGACCTCTCTATCTCACAGCCCCGCTTGGGAACTTCAGGGAGGACCGTGTGCACGTGTTCTTTAAACAAAAGCAGAAAGTAGAGGAAGAAAAGAGTTGTTCCGACTTCTCACCTCTCCCTCACCGCGCGTCTTCTCTGAGGCCGTGAACTTGACAGGTGTGAAATTATACCTCTATCCCTTTTTCTCCTCCTCCTCCTCTTCCCTCCATCATGCTCTCCTGACCTCGACACACACACACACACACACACACACACACACACACACACACACATCTGGCGAATAGTTAGTCAGAGAGGGTGAATACATGTGGGACAGGAAAAACTGTGTTTGAGTATTATGCTCCATATACAGTAAATGGAATAAACACTTTAAAGTTCTTCTTTATGAGTCCATGTATTCTGAATTTACATGGGCACTTTGAGTTGTTCAACATTCTGTAATTGTATTTTGTGTGTGCTGTGTATTGCAACTGTATATTACATATTAGTTACTATGTTCAGTATTTTGTATATGTATTGTAAATGGCATGTAATTAGTCATTGGAAATGAGAGCTTGCTCTCAATTGGCCCTCCCTGACTTAATAAATGTGATATATATATATATATATACACACATTTATATATATATACATTTTTGGTGCCAGAGACCCCTAAGCTGAAAGTGGGACCAAGTAGGAACCCCCTAATACATACAGTATACAATTGGGCAGAATGGATGAAAATAAATTATTTACACATCATGTTTTAACATTAAACATACATGTGGAAAGCACAGTAAATCCTTAAACTTATGACCACCATAGTGGCTACCTTACCTATAGTAAGCTTATATTCAATCTGTAAATACTTATTTTTTTCAGAAATGAAACAATTTATCTTTGCTTTTTTCGTTTTTTTATTGATACTAATGTATATTTTCAGACATATTTTAAATTAAAAAAAAAGAAACTTTAAAAAAAAAGGCCCCCTGCACTAACTCTGAGGACCCCCTTGGGGGTCACGGACCCCCTGTTGAATATCTCTTTTTAAACGTGACCGTTTGTACCGTGCACACTTATAAAACGTACTTGTCATGTCATGATTTTGGGTTTCGGTTGTGTTCTGTTTCCTGTTTTATTTTGAAGTCTGGTTTTCTGTCTTGTCTGTTGTACTTCCTGTGTTTTCCCTCCCTTGTGATTGCCCTGATTTGTTTCACCTGTTGTATCACCTGTCCCTTGTTAGTCCTCAATACCTCTTGTATTTAGTCTCTGTGTCTCCCTTGTCTTTTGTCGGATTATTATTTTCTGTTGCTGAGTCATCTGTTGGATTATTATTTTCTGTTGCTGAGTCATCTGTTTCTGTGGCGTGTGCCTTTTTTTGTACTCTACCCTTTTTTCACCTTGTTCCGGTTTGGATTCCCTGTATCTTTTGTTTTCATTCTGGATCTTGGTTTGCCTGCTGCTCAGGACTCCTTCTGTGGTATGGACTTTGTTTTTGTTTGTTTAATAAATCCTACTCACCTTACTCTTGCCTGCTCTCCGCGTTTGGGTCCAATCCTCGCAGGATTCGTGACATGTCAAGGTGGAAAAAACACCTGAAATTGCAGTTAAAAGCTCCTATATAAAAGACGACCAAAGTGTTTCATCACATTCAAGTCCGTTTTATGCCAATCACGTTTACATCTTGCATCTATACAGTTTCACTTTCCTCTGCTGTGCTCTGCTCCAGGTCTGTCTGGACAACAAACTCAACTCAGCCGTCGCTATTTTCTCCACTTTCCTCTTTTGATTGGCAGTTTACGACCACAGAGCGGAGGCCGTCGGTCTGCTAACATTACTGGATCAAGGAGCGCATCCAAACCTACGTTAACACTTACACGCAACTGCCAGCATGTTTCAGCAAGTACCGGTCAAGTGTGTCTATGTGCGCATTAGGAATTATATTCATGCATGCGTCATTGCATGTTATTATGTGTGATCTGTGTGTGTCACTGTGTGCGTCACCGCATAAAGCGTGTACGTGTGTGTTCCCATTATTGTCTTCCTGTTTTTGTGGAAGCGATGAGGGACTTTTATAGAGGTATTTTAGGTTTGTGGGTGTCTCCCCGTCCAATCATGAGTCAGTAATCTCTCTAAATCGATGCGGAGTCAAAGTTCCTCGCCGTCTTTCCTCTAAAATAAAAACATGCCGCCGCAGAGTTCCACCTTGGCTCTTTCCACTCCTTTCTTCTCATGTTTCTTTTTTTTTTTTTTTCTTCCATTTCTTACAGTCCCTTCTTACTCTCGCTTCTCTGTGGTGTGTGTTTTGAATTCACGCATGTGTGTCTTCCATGTGTCGCACAGCTGCGCCACAACTTCACCGAATCCTTGGCCCTCGCATTTGAGTCTCCAGACATGGATGTGGACCGGCCTTGATGTTGAAGCTTTTGATCCCGCGTTTAGCCGGGTCGCATTGTGGGACACGAGGACAAAGACTTGCAAATGCAATGCAAATCACATGCGCTGGAACCGAGAGACGCGCGTGTCCCATCTGTGATAGGGGTAGCCAGTAACGGGCAGCGGCGCAGGCCAAGGAGGCAGACATTTTCCTTCAACTTCGACAGCGCAGGTGGAATTCCCGACTCATGACGTACTTTTGTTGGCCATGAATGGATTACTGAATAGGCCGACCCAGGCCCATGGTGGAATGAGTGCAAAAATATTCTAGTTAAATAACAGCCGGGGGAGATATAATTATTTATTTTTTCGTCTTTTTTATACTTATTATACTTATTTAATTAAACCGCAGTCTTTTGCGAATTTGATAAGGGCACAAAGCAGCTTCAATTAGATTTTAGTTTGTCGACAGATACTTTGCTAAAACATTAGAGACCTTTTTTTCCCTCTAACGGATGGGATTTAAAATGTTACAAAGTACAATACTTCAAACAAGACATACTTAAGGAAAAGTAAAATAACTGATTTTAAAAAGGTGAAAGCACAGAAAAAAACCTACTCAATTACAGTAACGTGAGTAATTCTGCCATAGTGTCGGGGGCCCTGACTCACAACATGTTGCTAAAAGAGCAGACCAAAAATGATCACAGAGGGACCACTCAATGACCACAGACATACAAAATCACTTCAAACGACCCAAAATGACTACAAAAGGGACACAAAAATGTCTACAAAGATGCAAAAAGACCAGAATGTGACGCTTAATGACCGGCCAAAAACATTCACGTAACGACTGCAGACAAAACAACCACAAAAGAGACACAAAACGGCCGAAGAAACACAAAAAACTTAAAAAGGAATGCAAAGACCACCATGAATAGATGCAAAACTACTTGACAAAAAAAATGACAGAGATGCAAAACAACCAAAAAATAACAAGAAGGTGCAAAACTACTAAAAGTAAGATTAAGAGACTTTATTAATCCCGCAAGGGGAAATTTCATTTATAAAATATAATAATAGACGTAAAATGACCCCAAAGAGACCAAAAACGACCAAATAGAAGTGTAAAACGACTTAATACAAGGATTAAGACTAAATTACCGATGCAAAATGAGAAAAATAGATGAAAAACCATCACAAAATGATCACAAAAGGGATGCAAAATGACTAAGTAGACTCCGACTCTTGAGTTTGGGTGTCATGTTACCATGTAGACAGGGTGGGGGCTTTTACACGTCTGCTTCCAGGTACCCAATGTCTCATCATCCGTCCCATGTCTCTTCCCCCTCCAACGATTTGTTTCTCCCCATCCTTTCTCTCCTTTCACCCCATTTTCCTATTCCCTTTGTTCTTTTTATTTATTTCTCTCTACCCACCGTTCTCCTCTGCCTCTCCCCCATCATCATTCTTTTTCTTCCTGGGTTGTCACGACTTCCTCTCTCTTTCTTCACTACATACCCTTTTCATCCACCTTATTTCTTTCCTCCCTTTCTTTTTTTTTTTTTTCCTTTCTCTCCATCCTTACAGTACAATACCCTGTCTGTGTGACTAAAATAGCAGGCTCAGGTACAGTGCTGCGTTTTCCATATGGCTCCCATTCACTCACTGTGGAGAAAGACTATATTGTAGCATAGCGGGCTGTAAAAACATAACAGGGGTGACTCTTAAAATATAATGAAAACCCTGGTCTTCCATTTACATCGCCTGAAGGGGTCGTTTCATTCGGCTGTTCAAGACAACGACTTGTACCTGAAAGCTTGTAGGTTTTATCCTGGTGACAGCTGGATGTGGACTTCTAATTGAGAGTAGTCCCAGAACAGAGATCTGACCCTGACAGCTCCTCACCCAGGCAGGTATCAACAACACCATTAGAAATTCCCAGAATCTGGGTATTTTGAAATACCCAGAATCTGGGTATTTCTAAGTGGGGTGGCACTGGCGGGGGGGGGACCAATAAGGGGCATTTTATCACAATACAGCAAAAAAAAAAATCTTAAAATCTGCTTTGAAATAGTGGATAGAATAGAACAACACAATGTAATTCTGCTTAATAAAACAAATCACATTCATTATAAATTTCACTTGTTTTCTTCAACAACAAAAAAATTGTAAATACAATACACATTTTCTATAAGCTCAGTCTGCCACTTTAAAAAAATAAAAATAAAATTCCAGTGCTGGTTCCATGGTATCAGAATTTTGGATAGTTCCATAGTCATGGAAACATGAATTGGTCATGTGACAAAGACTGTGAAGATTGGCAGACCAGGCAGCCAAGTGACAGTACTCCGATCCAATGGAAATCACAATTGCCAGATTGACAGCACTCTAGCCCAATGGATTGGGAAAGGGGAGCAATCATATTTCGGGGGGGTGAGCTAAACCAATGATGTGGGGTCAAAACCTTCTATTAATGGTCCCATTACTATGAAACATGTTTTTCAGTGTGCTAAAATAGATGCATAATAAGTCAGTGCAACATATTCCATCATATGCCAAATGGACAGTTTTTGAAGTGGAAAAAGAAATCCAAGCATCCATGAATAAGGAGCATGCAGCGCTCTAATGTGCACAAATCAATGCACGCACCTGCTCGATGGGCTTCAAGAACTGAGACAGAAGCAGAATGTACAAATATGCATTTTCTTACAGCGGAATGTACAGTACAGAGGGTAAGTGTGTGATACTCAGAAGACAAAAGTAAGAAGAGCTGAAGAATCGGGTGATCATTTTCTGGGTCACTACGAGCGACACTTTTCACAATAGAAATCCTCTGTTGTTTTACTGATGATATAAAAGTATTGATTAAAGTAGCTTTAAATACAACTGCATGGCTGATGGTAACAGATGAAAAAAAAATACAGGCCACATATGGACAGACATCCTATGTTTTTATCTTTAGTTCCTTTTTTTTAAATCTTTTTGTTTCGTCATTTCTTTTTTGATGTATTTTAAAATCTCTCTGCAAATCAATGACACAAACAAGCAAACACCGAGACATATAGTAAATGGATAAATCCTTAAAGTACTTTGGAGAACCGCATTCCTCAATTCACTGATTCCTAATGAATACATACACATTTACTGCCGCAGAGACCCAGTTCAGCCCTTCAGCCTGTATAATCATAACAAAATTAACTTGGAAAAATACAAAAACATACACCAGCATTCACTTAAGTAGTGAACTGTACTTTTCAGACAAATTACATTAGTAAAAAACACATTGGTCACACACACACACACAAACGCACTAATATCAGGGGTGATATAACGACTCCCGAGGGCTTTGACCTTTATAAGTGGGATGGAAAACAAGGGCAGCGCTTAGACAACCGCCCAGAAACACACACACACACACTTCCAACTCCATGCTATGATTTATTGTAATAAAAGGGAGGACTGTGGCCTTGGCAGTCTGCGCTCCATTTTTACTAACATGATTTTTTTTCTGCCGTTATTTGTGTTGGTAGTGGAGCAAGACTCACAGAGTGTGTGTGTGTGCGTGCGTGCGTGCGTGTAGCCCTCCAACTAAGGACTTGATAACTTTCCAGCTACTGAAAACATTTATTTATTCTTACCTCCTTTTTATACGAATGGTCTTTAGCAGTCAGTAGGAGTGTGTGTGTGTGTGTGTGTGTGTCCTTGACTTATTTTAAAGACCGTTATTATATTTCATGTAGTTTTTATGTACACATTTTCTGAGGAATGTGAGAGAGGCGAGAAACCGATCATTTATCATTCCCTTTGAGAGAGACAGACTTATAGAACATGACAAATACAACAGAGATAAGCAGATGTATCATCACTAAAGAGCCATTTGAACCAACCAATGTGTGGTCGACTCGCAACTTTGAAGAATATGCACAAATTAGAAAACAGAAGAGTGTCCATTGTAGGTGCTCTCAGACCGCTAGCGGTGTCCTCTGCATCCGAAACGCCACTACAACACTACTCCAGAGACAGTTTAGAAGTGAAACCTTGCAACTTGAGACTAGCGGCAGGTATGGTATGGATTCCAATGTGAGAGGTGAAGTGAACACAGATTATGACCGATTCTTTTGCCACATAGACACCAAAGTAAATACTGGACTCATTCTTCCCACACCACATATCTCCAGAACACTCTGAAACTAAAATGGCATTTTTCAGACGAAAACATCAGGGGGAAAATTTACTTTGTTCGAGACCTGTTTCTGTCTAAGGAACAAACTCTCGCGAGATCTGAAGGCACAGCTAGGCTAACATTAACTTTCACGAACGGCACATATAATTCATTTTCGTAATGCTATGTATGTCTTATCCGTGTAAATCTCTATATATAATGTTAGCAAAGGAAAAAAATAAATACATTATGCAAACATGACACGATGACTCAGTATGACATGATGTGCCCTGCTATGACATGAACTTCCACGACTACCTTCGAAGTCACTGTTCCATTATCTTTATTATAACTATTATTTGCCACTGTTCATCACACCCCCAACCGGCACCGTCAGACACCGCCTACCAAGAGTCTGGGTCTGCCGAGGTTTCTTCCTAAAACTGAGTTTTTCCTCGCCACTGTCGCAACAGCCACTGCTAATGCTTGCTCTTGAGGGAATTACTGTAATTGTTGGGGTTTTGGAAATTATAGAGTGTGGTCTAGACCTACTCTATCTGTGAAGTGTCTCGAGATAACTCTGTTATGATTTGATACTATAAATAAAATTGAATATAATGTTCACTACACTTCACACAAACAAGGGCCTATTTAGGAGACAGGAAGCATGTACCGTTTCATACCGTTGGCGCTATTTTCCAGTCATAGACAATCTTTGAATACTGCCTACGCAGAGAAGTGTGTTATGGGAAACCTTAGGTTGCAGAGGAGCTGAAGTGCACACTTCCCATATCTCAACTACGCGTTATGCCGACCTGAGTGTCAAGCAAGTTGATTGGTCTAACTCCTGTCTGGAGGCGGGTTCAAAACAGAGATGAAAACAAACGTACACATACAAGTATCAAGAAACAGCCATGCCAGCGTATCTGAGCGACCACCTACGTGCCTTCAGCAGACTATAGTAGGTAGTAGTTCACACAGGTAAGACAGTGAGTTCATGGTGAAAAGGCCACTGGCTTTGATCCCCACCATGTGCACAGACCAGGGGTCTCATTTATAAAACTGTGCGTAAGATCCTTACTAAAAAAGTGCTGTACGTACGCCCAAAAGCCAAAAATGGCGTACGGCAAAAAAAAAATGTATACGCACAACTGTAAGCAATGTTCCCTTTATAAATCACAGATTACCCTCAAATGTGCGTACATGGATCAGCCTCTTATCCCGCCCTGTACAAGCCCATTTTTAACCATAAATAGTCAATGCAAAGCACCTCATGAATGCTGATCAGTATGTTAATGACCCTGGCAGTTGTTATTTCGTTACGCCGAATCAGGACGAATGGCGGCGAAAAAGCAAACAAATTCTCAGACGCTCGGGAATTGCTGCAAATAAGAATTACAATTTTGGCCTGTTCTCGCACAGTGTAGGGAAACCTGAGCAATAACTATATTAACAATACCGTCCAAAACAGCAGGCATTACGGACAGCTTCGATATACCAGCCCTATATGATAAGATTTAACACAACTATATATTATATCCAAACAAGCCTTAGTGATAAAGTACATAAATAAAATAAAATACATGTTTAAATTTAAGATTTTACTGATTAATTTGAATATGCATGGTAGAGATTTGAAGGCTAGACCCCCCACACACACACACACACACAAAACTCCTTATTAGTCAGATAATCTCTGTGCTTTACATTACATTTACATTACAGCTGCTTTCAAAACACACACCATCAGGGGGGTAACACTAAATCAACTGGTGGGACTGTGATACACACACACACACACACACACACACACACACACACAACTAACAAAGCCGTAAAATGAGACTCAGGCTCTAATTGGCGGAGGCCTGTGATTGGCCGCTGGACATCTGCCAACAACCAGTGAGAGGCCTAGGTCTGCTCGATCAAAACCATGGCTCCTAAAACAGCAGGAGAGCAGGAGTGTGTTGTTTGTGTTGTGTGTGTGTCGTCATGTCACTATTAAAGCACACAAGAACAAATAGTAACAACACTGACCGAGACACATGCAACTACTGTACCGATGGCTGCATGATTACAGTCTACATTTACCATAAAACCTTGAGGTAATAAAGTATGTAAAACATCCTCTGTGTGTGTGTGTGTGTGTGTCACATGTGTTAGAGTCATAACACTCACAGTAGGAGGTTTCAAAGCAACACTGGTCCTTGTAATGTAACTGCTGCTGCGCTGCATACATGAAATGGTCGACACACCTTCATAATTACACACACACACAGACACACACACACACGTGTAAAGATGAAGGCAAAATGTGAGCATGATTACACATGCAAACACACACATGCTCAAACATGTGTCCATGGATGCTTTGCATGTATAGTTTGGTATAACTCCAGTTTGGTATTTCCACCGTTTCCAGTCAGCCATTGATTCTGCTTGCTTTTTTCACTTATTTTCTTCTGTCCGTTCACGAGAAGAATTCTTAGAATTATCAAGAAGACAAGGCAATGCAACACACACAACACTATTTTGATGCATACTTGCATGATGGAAACCGCACTCCAACACACTTGTATGTGGAAAATAGACGCTAATAAAACACACACACACACACCACACACGCACATGCACGATTAGAGTAGACTAGGCCTATGCTGAAGTAAGGGAAATAGGCTTAATGCTAAGTGGTCGGCAGTGGAAACTGAGCCGAGCTGTGGAACGGAATTAGCACCGATGTATAACTCTATTGTAGCCTTTGAACATGCAAACACACACACACACACACACACACACACACACACACACACACACACACAAACGCACGTCACTAAACGTCAGAAATACACACACAGATGTGAAAGAGATTTGGTGATTAAAAGGTTAAAGTTTGAGAGCAGACACACACACAAATATATACACAACGTCGCCCTTCATTCTGAAACAGGCTGAGAAAACAAGCTCAGTTAAAATGGATTTATTTTATGAAATCTAATAATCGCAGCAATAAAAACATATTGGAATAATGTTTTGGCCGTTTCCTCTCTGACGTCTAAACTCCCTTTTCCTGCTCGCATTTACAGAGGTGAGTGAAAGGATATGAGACTGTGTGTGTGGGTATTGTGCGTATTTATATTGTGTGTTGTTGTGTTTGTGTTTGTGTGTTTTTGTTGTGTGTGTGTGTGTGTGTGTGTGTGTGTGTGTGTAGCATTACCTCCAGGATGCAAAGAAAGAACGAAAGAAAAAAAAAAGAACGTTACATTCAAATAAAAAGGATTTAACCCAACAGGATATTACATCATGAAGCTGGCCGGCATCCCAGCCGTTTGATTGGTCGTTTTCATCATTCTGAACCAAACATGTAGTCTACACTGATTTAAATTTTACTGCACGGCTATAAGCTCCGGCTTTAGGAATTACACATAAACTGGACATTTAATTAAAAGAAATACAACTGGAACGACGGAGGGAACGAGGGAAAAGTTAGAAAGGAAAGAAAGACCAATAAAATTAGCAAGGAGCATGGCGAGGAGGGCTTAGAGCAGGAAAGTTAAATAAAAAAAAAAAAATAACATATTAAAGTAAAGCAGACTGGAGTCAGTGAAGTGAGGGAATAAAGTTTGAAAAAAAAAAAAAAAATATATATATATATATATATATATATACGAACCAAAAGAGTTAATAAAGGATTGAAGTAAATGGATTTGGAATAGTTTTTGGCTGGAAAAGGTTTTCCAGCTTTGTTTTTTTTCCCCTCTCTTTCCGAAGCCCAGTCGACATTCCACAGGCTTCTAAAGTTTCAGGACAAGGTAGGAGATGACACACACACGCACACGCACACGCACGGTAGCTAACCACATCATGAGCGGATGAAAATATTAAGACGAGGCTCGTCTCTCCTTGTTGGCATCAGTTCTCCCCAGACAGAAACCAATTAGAGAGTTATAGATCCCCGAATCAGGGCGCATCTCACACAGAATAGTGCAATCATGCTTATAGTGTATAAACTCATACTAATACATGCAGACATGTTACAGAAAAACCTCTCTCTCTCTCTCTCTCTCTCTCCTTCTCTACCAGTCATGGTGGTCCAGGGCTGCTGGCATGGAGCCGTATCAATAAAGGTTGTTACATTGAGGAGTCTGGAAGGGTTTAATGTTGCGAGATATGAAAAGGTAGATGTTTTATATTATATTTTGAAGGCAGGGTGGCCCGCTGTCTGCAGAGACCGTCCTGGGCCGCTGACAGACCGCTCTCGTGAAATCTCGCCAAAAGGTGGAAATAACGGGAGTGCGAGATGGAAAAGAAAAGGGTTTCAAATTTCATACAGAATATATAAATTGGGTAGCAGAAGCAGGGTTTATGCGGGTTTCACCAAGTCAAATTTAAGACTTTTTTTTTAAAGACCTTTATGAATGAAATTTAAGACCTATATCACAGAAACTCGCGGCAATAACAGGGAAGCTGATTGGCTTCAATATAAGTTGCATGTTGGTCTCATTTGTTGTCGTAATTCAGCGGAATTATATTTGGACTAGTGAAAGAAATAACTAAAACACCACGAAATAATATAAAAAAAAGAGCATTAGAGGTAGCTTCTGAAAGATTGGACAGATAGTCTAGCTAGCTGTCTGGATTTACCCTGCAGAGATCTGAGGAGCAGTTAACCATAGTCTTCATAAATCCACCGGAGGTTAGAATGCCAACACAAAGTAATGTAAAAAGGACCTGAGCATGTGTGTGTGTGTGTGTGTGTCTGTCAGCCTTGTGTATAGTGTGTAATAACAACAGAGTGTAAATTGTAATTCCCCCACTGAGGATTAATAAAAGTATGAATTAAATGATATGCAAAGAAAGCGGTAAGGAAACGGACATCGGCGAAAAGACATGCTTCGGCGGAATTTCCTGCGACACAGCAGCAATCCCGGAAGTGGAACGTCGTGGACATAGACTACCTTGAAAGAAGAGTACAACATTTCAGAAAGACAAGAGTCAAGTCTGTACGCTAAATATGAAGCTACCCTCAGCAGCCCGCTAACTTAGCTTAGCATAAAGACAGGAAACAGCTTGCCTGCGTGGCAGGTCAGGTAAGAATTTACAGCTCTGTAGAATGTCCAATGCAAAATAATCGCCTGTGAATATTTTGCATCAAAACTATTCACACAGGCACATTTTCGGACATTTCGCGCCCGGTGTCCCGAACATGGGGAAAAAAACCTCCAAAAGATCGCCACTTATTGTTGACATGCACGAATGAAACAAAACATCCCCGGTGTGTAAAGGCCTTTACACAGTGAGGTTAAACTGCCTCTTTATTAAGGTAAAAAACATTGTTACTTAGGAAACAAAAATCCTTTAAGTCCTGTTATTGTTTCTATACATTGACCTGGCCCTCCCACCCAACTCTGGACCAGGTTTTGGACTGAACTTGACTTGGTCTTGGAACTGAGCTGGACTAAGGTGGTCGGGACTGGCAGCTATTTACGACAAGTCCATGTTTTCCTCAGAAGTGACCCCAACGCAAACTCTTCTCTGCCAAACAGCGCCACAGCTGAGCTTGTTATGGATTTTTAAAGCATGGACGAGGACGCAACAGTGATGAAGAGTTCAGGGACCAACAAGCTTTCTGCTCTCATACGAGACAATGAACAATGAGCTGCTCTCAACAACAACAAAAAACCCACTTCTGTGTGCACTTAGATTTACAGAGCAATCATCACAGTATGAAACTAACTTTACTATCTGGGATGTTGTGCAACTGTGACCACCAGAAAGCACAATGTAAATTAAAGCAAAAAAAGCACACAATCAGCGGGCACACAAGGAGGCATATAAACACAAAGAAACATATTCAAAAATACAAAAAGCAATGTGGGTTGGGGTAACACTGCGTACACTAGGGCTGCACGATATGAGGCAAATATCTAATGGCTATTATTTTGACTGATATTGCGTTGGATGATTCACGACATTGGAGGGAATGATCATTTTTCTATCAATATTCTCATTTTCATTGAAAAATATCAAAATTAAAATGATTATAGTGTGATTTTTGGGAGGATCAAAACAAAGATATTTTCTTAAGTCTGTAGGATACGATTTGTAGGCCCGGGACGTCTCTGCAGCACCACAATACTTAATTCAGAATGGTTCGACACATACAGTATTTTGCCTTTAAGAAATATTGCGCCCCTCCCCCCCTTCTATTCCCTGCGATATGGATATTGTACTAGTCCGTATTGCGATTTCGATATAATAGCGATTAATTGTGCAGCCCTAACGTATACATAAGCAAATACAGGCAAACATATGCAAAACACAGACCATCCTCTCCGAAAAAAACGGCCGTATAGGTTGATTGTGCAAGCAGCTTATAACTACCCATTTTTATGTTTGTTGTAAGGCGGTGACCTCTAGTGGCCGTACAAATTATCGCAGGAGGATACCAAGGAACAAACGAGGAAGTCAGGTGACGTATCCCGTGTGAAACCAAAAGTCAAAGATGACTTTTACTTTGTCACGGACGTAGTTACGTCTGAAGTAGTTACTTCCGCAACTCAACGTAATTACGTCCATGACCAATTCCTGATGTTTTCCCTAATCAACTAGTTCCGTTTCACCATGTTAACTACCAGTTTAAAAAAAAACTGCCACCATTCCGTTAAATAGAAAGGTCACGTGATCAATACTGCCGCCGTGGTCACGTGTTTTAAACTTGCCACGTGCAGCCATTTCACAAGATTAAATAGAACGGTCATATATGTGGTTTTGGGAGTCATTGGAAATCAACCTGGTGTGTTGTTTAGGTAGTTTTGAGGACATGTTGGCAAAACAATACAGGCACAATCGTATGCAAAAACGCTGGCATGCATGCTTGCAAAACCACGCGCGCAATTTCAAAAGTACACACGGAAAAAACAAAACAGAGAGAATTAGTGTAGTTTTGTACTACATTAAGGACAAAAAACCTTCCACAACATCTCCAACAGATTGCCACAGCCATTAAAGCACACACTTCATTTCACTTCATCACCGTTTTTTACTGTCAGCCTCAAAGGTCGTTAAGGGCTGCGTTTAACGAGCAAGCAAAAACAAATACACCCCTTCTTCCTTAACGAGACAAAATAAAAGACCCTCCTATACGGTCTAAAATCTTATTAGCACTGATGCTAATTTGCAATCATAACGTCCCACTGTTTTGTTAAAATCTCTGCATGAGCCGGTGTGTAAGTGTGATAAAGGCCACACACACTTGAACGAACACACACACACACACACACACACACACACACACACACCCCAAAACAATAGAAGTCAAGCAATACCAGGCTGAACAATGGCGGGCATTGTTTTGTTGGGACTTTAGGGGGGGTGGGGGCTGTGAGACAGGACAAAGTTACAGCTCCCACACTGCACAACACACACAAACACACACACACACACACACACACACACACACACACACACACACACACAACACACACACACTCACGTACAGCAATGGAGGTGCTGAGGCCTGATGTGTTCAGCAAAACAGGGGCGTTTCTGTCTCCTTGACCTGTTTAACTTCCTGTCCCGCACAGGAAATGGACACGCGGTTTGAGTGTTAGATGTCAGGAGCCTCTCCTTGACATTTAGGGACCGTGTGTGTGTGTGTGTGTGTGTGTGTGCGTGTGTGTGAATGACATCCGTCAAAGACCTTGAAGACGTGTGAGGGTGCCTGTGTTTTCACACTTACTGTTCTTGACAATGTCCAAGCCGTTTCCTTTAGAAGTCCCTTCAGAATAAGTCTGGATGTCCGTTCTTTCACTCTCACGCTCCTCTTCCTCCTCCAGCTCGGCTCTCCTCCCTCGTAACTTTTGGGAGGCTGTTTGAACTCGCGAAGGTCAGGACATCTAAGGTACAGGGGGACAGAGGATTTAGAGAAAAGGTATCTGGGGAAAATTCAGGAATGTGTTTTGACAGTTTTCAGAGGTCAGAAGTCAGTTTTTGGCACAATGTGAAATGTATCCTACACATGGAGCACAGAAGAAATCAATATATAAAAAGGTAAAATACATTTACCATCAACTCTAAAGAGCATTCACTTATTAAACTTTTATTTAACAGAGTACTCTCTTAAACGTAATATTATGACCTGGTGAACACCATAGACTGTATTTAAAGATGGAGGGCTTGACAGCACCCCAAAAGTGAAGCCAAAACATCTTGATCGCCCCCTGGTGGCAGGCTGCAGTACAGATCATAAATCCCACCCCCTCCATGTTAGCGGATGGGAAATGCCAATACCCAGTACCCTCATGTGAGGAAGGCCCAAAAAGATGCTAGAATGAAAAGCTGTGGATGCAGGGATGGGCCCATAAATAATGCCTTTCTACAGGGCCTAGAATGTTGTGCTAAATCAACAAAAAAAAAACTCAAAGTACACCTCAAATAAACGTTTCAAAAGATGGTGAACATTTTTTGGTAGTTGTGATCACACTGATGTTTGTATAAGTGTTCATTTTTCTGATAAGTTTGGTTTTAAAGGTCCCATGACATGGTGCTCTTTGGATGCTTTAATATAGACCTTAGTGGTCCCCTAATACTGTATCTGAAGTCTCTTTTATATAGACCTTAGTGGTCCCCTAATACTGTATCTGAAGTCTCTTTTATATAGACCTTAGTGGTCCCCTAATACTGTATCTGAAGTCTCTTTTATATAGACCTTAGTGGTCCCCTAATACTGTATCTGAAGTCTCTTTTATATAGACCTTAGTGGTCCCCTAATACTGTATCTGAAGTCTCTTTTATATAGACCTTAGTGGTCCCCTAATCGTGTATCTGAAGTCTCTTTTATATAGACCTTAGTGGTCCCCTAATACTGTATCTGAAGTCTCTTTTATATAGGCCTTAGTGGTCCCCTAATACTGTATCTGAAGTCTCTTTTATATAGGCCTTAGTGGTCCCCTAATACTGTATCTGAAGTCTCTTTTATATAGACCTTAGTGGTCCCCTAATACTGTATCTGAAGTCTCTTTTTATATAGACCTTAGTGGTCCCCTAATACTGTATCTGAAGTCTCTTTAATATAGACCTTAGTGGTCCCCTAATACTGTATCTGAAGTCTCTTTTATATAGACCTTAGTGGTCCCCTAATACTGTATCTGAAGTCTCTTTTATATAGACCTTAGTGGTCCCCTTAATACTGTAATCTCTGAAGTCTCATTTATATACACCTTAGTGGCCTATAATACTGTATCTGAAGTCTCTTTTATATAGACCTTAGTGGTCCCCTAATACTGTATCTGAAGTCTCTTTTATATAGACCTTAGTGGTCCCCTAATACTGTATCTGAAGTCTCTTTTATATAGACCTTAGTGGTCCCCTAATACTGTACCTGAAGTCTCTTTTATATTCTATTCTATTTAAATTCAGCCTTGGTGCAGAATTACAGCCAATAGAGCCAGTCCCACAATGAGCTTTCCTTAGGATGTGCCATTTCTGTGTCTGTAGCTATTGAAGAGGAGGGGGGCAAGGTGGAGGGTGGTGGTGTGGCCTTGACCAACTGCCACTTTGCTCGTTTGAAATCCATGATGTCTCTCTCTCATGGGTGGGCCAAATTCTCTGTGTGGGCAAAGCAGAGAAAGGGGAGGTAACCTTGCTCCTTATGACCTCATAAGGAGAAGATTCCAGATCGGCCCATCTGAGCTTTCATTTTCTCAAAGGCAGAGCAGGATACCCAGGGCTCGGTTTACACCTATCACCATTTCTAGCCACTGGGGGACCATAGGCAGGATGGGGGAACGCATATTAATGTTAAAAAAAACTCATAAAGTAAAATGTTCATGCCATTGGACCTTTAAATAGTTATCTGATGCTATAAAAACGATGTGTGACATCATGATTGATGGCTGTGATTGACAGAATAGTTTTTTTTTTGTTTTTTTTTTAATCACCCTGAATTTATATTTTATTTGAGCCTTCCCTTGGAAGATAGTTAACTGTTTCCGATGCCAAAAAAGACTGTTCTAATGCACCTGTCCTGTCTCTGTATCAGGGTTGTATGAGGGAAATATTATTAATGCTGGGGAGGCCCTCGCTTGTTTCTAAAACTGAAACATAAGGTGTAAAGGGGAGGTATGATTTTGTTGACCTTATATCCCCTTACAATGGATTTACTTATGACTCCATATCACACTTTCTATCTGTCTATGAATCATAAAGTGAGTTTATCTTGAGCCCCTAAAAAAATGTAGTCCAGTCATATATATATATATATATATATATATATATATATTATTATTATTATTTTTTTTTTTTTTCTTCCAAATCAAAATCAATGCGGATAAAGCTGTAAGGTTTCATCACCTGTCAAGAACCAGAGTTAAAAAATTACATTTTTAATCTCTACATGGAACTGCTTGAAATTGAAATGAGCTGGCTGTTCCAAGTACAGCTGCTTCAGGTTAAATGAACAAGTAGTTTCACAAAGCTGACCAGTTTGTCCAAAAGGGATTCATGAACGAATGTTAGTTTGAAATGCACAAGATACCTACAGTTGGTGCAGATGGGAGCTGATTTGCAACAGGCAAGCACAAGCAGACCAAACATCTCTGCAGCAAGGCCAAGGCAGGAGAACAGCTTCCTGCTTCCAAGGCACATGACTGGAAATGTGTCACATGACAGGGAGCCAATTAGGATTCAACTCTCCCAATGAGACGTGCTGCTTTCACGTGGTGTCAGAATAATCAGAACTTTTTGTATTCCCAAATGGTAAAATTCACGTGACCAACAACTCAAAAAAAGTCAACAAAATGTTTGGTACGCGACTTGCAGAGTTAACATCATTCATCTTTTCACTCAGAAATGTTGCTTTTTATAATGTTGTACTTGCTCCAATGATTGTTTAGAACTGACAAAGGCCTTAATCAAAGTTATTTTTTTACGTTTACTTCTAATAATTAAGTACACATAAAATCAGAAGATTACTTTTGATAATTAAGTGCAGTAAATAGCAGATACTTTAAGACTTTTACTCAAGTAATATTCTGAAAGGTGACTTTAACTTCTACCAGTCATTTTCTGTTTAGATACTTGTACTGTTATTCAAGTATTGCTTTCAAGTACTTTATACATGACTGGTCAGAACAAAACCTAAATGTCAGAAGACATTCACGTTTCAGCCATATTTAGCCCAGTTTCCACATATGTATGTTTTGAACTTGTTTTTTGCCATTTTAGGCCTTTATTTTTTCATAGGACAGCTGAAGACGTGAAAGTGGGAGAGAGAGGGGCAACGAGCACGCAGCAAAGGGCCCGCAGGTCGGAGTCGAACCCGCGGCCGCTGCGTCGAGGGTAGTAAACCTCTGTATATGGGCGCACGCTCTACCAGGTGAGCTGCCCTGGCGCCCACATACGTGCATGTTATGGACTGTGTGCTGACTCGTAGCTATAACAGTGTCAAACTTCTGATCTTCAGTTACGAGACATTCCCTAACCACCGCATCACCGGGCCAGCTGCTCGAACCAGAAGAGTTTTAGAAGAACCAAAGGATGAGGTAAAGAGCAAGACCACCCTCTCTCCCTCCATCTCTCTCTCTCTCTCTCTACCTGAGCTCTGGAAGACGCCGCAGCCTGCGGCTACACACTCGGTGACTAAACACTTCAACAATTTGGAGATTAGCATCTTGTTAAATTATACTGCTTTTTCCACTGAGCTGTTCAACTGCATTCCTCGCTGCTAGTTAACACAAGGACTAATGAGAGGAGCATGGCGTGTAAAATGAGTTAACAGCCGTGTGCTGGTGGTATATGGACTACAGAAAACAAACAACTGCAGAGACACACTGACGCTCACAGGCGCACCTACACCAGCACTCACACACAGGAGACAAACTGTTGACAATACACGTTCATGGTAATCCAGGGCAAACGTGCATGTAAAATATGGTTATGTTACGTAACGGTCAGTGGTAGACTGTAACTAAGTACATTTACTCAAATACTGAGCCACTGTCGCACTAAATGCTTGCTTTTGGGGGAATTACTGGAATTGTTGGGTCTTTGTAAATTATAGAGTGTGGTCTAGACCTACTCTATCTGTAAAGTGTCTTGAGATAACTCTTGTTATGATTTGATACTATGAATAAAATTGAATTGAAATTGAATTACTGAAGTACTGTACTTAGGTACAAATTTGAGGTACTTTTCATGCCACTTTCTACTCCGCTACATTTCAGAGAGAAATACTTTTTCCTCCACCACATTCATCCGACAGTTTTAGTTACTAGTTACTTTACCAATTGAGATTTTTGCGCACAAAACACATGTAGTTTATAAAATACTATGTTTTATTATAAATGAAACTACCCAACAATATAACGGCCAGCTGAAATGATTACACCATTAAACACTTCCAGTTTCTAAAATGTGGATGGTTCCAATACAACGCTCTTCACAAGTTAAATAAATGACATATTCACTACTTTCATTGAATTTGGAGGTTTTATTCAATTTTATAGCATTTGAAAAAAAATTATGGAAGAATGTTTGAAAAAAGTGCCAAAAATGTCAAAAGGTGCAGAAAAAAAACATCGAAAAAAGTGACAACAAAACGTGGGGGGAAAAAAAGTGACAAAAAAACGTTGGGAAAAGCGACAAAAGTGTCGAAAAAGTTTTTATTTTAAATTTTGACCCAGAAAAACTAAGTTGCAGGGTCAACGGGAAGACAGACAGTATTTTTACATTGTGGTATTAGGACTTTTAGGATAAGATAAGATAAGATACACTTTATTGTCCAGTAGAAAATGTGCTGCATACACACACACACATGCACCAGACATCAACAGACAGTAAGTACATAACAATATACAACAAGACAACAATGTGCTTTAGGACAAGCAACAAATAAACAAGATCATCCACTAGTTGAGAGGACATTGCACACGCCCTGATATAGTATTGCACATGCCCCATAATAACTTAGTTACTTAAAATAAATAAATGCAAAGTGTGAATATAGGAATTGCACGTAGTGAGTAACTATTTACTTAAGTCAGGAATCGGAATACTTCTTCCACATATGGCTGAATTTAACTACAGTGGAGTTATTTATCCTCCTAAATTTCATCGAGTTAGAAAGCCATACGGTAAACATAAGCGCTCACTGACGGACGGCTTCATCGAGTTCAAAAAAAGGGATTCGCATTTCTGGGCGGCCTCAGAGGTGTCGTGCACATCTGTACACATGTGAGTATTCGTTAGTGCAGTGAGTGTTTGAAAACTGATATCATATGTCTGCATATTTGTGTGTGTGTGTGTGTGTATGTGTGCGTGCGTGTGTTTGATATGTCTGCATATGTCTGCATATGTGTGTGTTTGTGTGTTTGTCTGTCTGTCTGTGTGTATGTGTGTGTGTGTGAGAGAGAGAGAGTTTGTAAGCTGATATCACCGCTCTGAACTTTGGCAGTGTGAAGGATAGACTCACCGGTACAGATGGGGCTACTGTGGTTTTACTCGCTGCGAGTGTTTGATGTTACAGGCCTCCTCGCCGCTCCATGTGTGTGTTTGAGGTGATAATGAAACAACTCGAATCCTGTTTGCCAGGCTCCCCTCCGGTCATTTTCCATCACGTCTGGTGCGTGAGACGCACTTTGACCCCTCCATGTTCAAAGCTGCCCTACAGTCGAGGAACGCGCCTGTGTACGTTGGCTGTAAACAAAACATTTTTTTCAGGGAAACCACATTTGTTTCATCAGTGAGTACTGCTGATTAACATAGCAGTGAGATGAGGCAACGGGATGAGGAGAAAGAAGATAGGAGGAGGGAGGGAAAGGCTGGAGATGGAGAGGTGAATATGATGAAGGTTCAACTGAGTCAGAGATCTCTTTTAAAGGAACACGCTGGCTTATTGGGACTTTAGCGTATTCGCCGTATCCCCCAGAGTTAGATAAGTCCATACATACCCTTCTCATCTCTGTGCGTGTCCTAACTCTGTCTGACACACCCACCGCTAGCCTAGCTTAGCACAGATCCTGGAGGTAACCGGTTCCAACTAGCCTGATGCTCCCAATAAGTGACAAAATAACGCCAACATTTTCCTATTTACATGTTATGATTTGTATAGTCACAGTGTGTACAAATAACGAGGTCACATGAGACACAGCCATCTTCTAACCGTATACATAATGGGAACTATATTCTCATAAAGGCGAAGCACTGCTACTTCTGCTACTTGGGCGGAGTGATATTACGCCAACTCTGAGCAAACTCCAGGCGAACTCTCTGCTCCTCACCACGGGGCTTCTCAGGTGCTGCGAGCAAATCACTCCGCCCTAGTAGCAGAAGTAGCCGCGCTTCGCCTTTGTGAGAATATAGTTCCCAGTATGTATACATAACCAATTTCAATACCTAAGGAGTAAATCTGTACAGCGTCAGCGAGCCAATAAGCACGCAGCATGCTTCTACCAAGATCTAATAATGTTTGTGATTGGCTGTCTAACGTTACAGGTCGTAGAGACAGGCAGAAAAAAACTCTACGTTACGCGCAGAGAGACGGGGCTCACGTAGTAGGAGCTGAAAAATCAATAAGATGATTTGTGCCGTAATGTTGTAATTTCTTTTTGTTTCATAAAATTGGAATCGTTCAGGCACCGGTATCGAAGTCACAGTATTGGTATCAGTAGCGCTATTGCAAAAAATTGGAACGATACACAGCCCTAGATTCAAGTTGTGTTTATGAAGAAAAATGGGTAACACTTTACTTGAAGGTATCTTCATAAGAGTGACATGACACTGTCATGATACATGACCCTAACTCTAACCCTAACCATAACACTTACTGAAAGAAGCGTTAGGTCATAAATGTTTATGACTTGTTTATAATGTTTATGACACGTTCATGACAGTGTCATGTCACTCTCATGTAAATACCTTTACGTAAAGTGTAACTGAAAAATGTGTCAATATCGGCGAGGCGTTTCAGAGATGGAGATTAAAATGTTGATGTTTATTTTTGGGCTGAATTATGCTAGTTATGCCAACCAGCGGGGAAGTGTACACTGCCTGTACGATAATGTGGAATCAGCTGTTACATTGTTGTTTTTGAAGATGTTTCGATGTAGCAATCCATTAGTTTTGATGCTCACATTAAGACGCTGACTCAATCGTGTTTCTTTCACCGGAAAAAAAACTTACTGTGAGTCTGTTGTTTTTGAGAAACGAAATGGCTTGTTCTAGGCTGCACTATTGTGCACTTGACACTGAAACAGGAACCTGTTCCTATTCAAATGTCCACACGTTTTGATGCTAAGCTTCCAGTTTCTTTTACCAATCAACTGTTCTGCTCAGAGGTGATGTTTGTCTCTTTCAGTTGCCTGTCTGGTTGAACCATTGTACAGCGTTTTGTCCTCCATGTACAAAACCAAACAACTATTTGTAAAAAGGACTTTGTACAACCTAAAACCATCAAAAAAACAACATCAAACATATAGAGCAGGGGTTCTCAAACACATCACTCAAAGGTCCGCATCTGATTTTTTATCCAGGTCAAAGGTCCGGAACAATTGGCAATAACAAAAAAACATTCGGTCCATTTTTTTTAGCTCCATGCAGTAAAAGTACAGCAGTATGCTTAGCTTCACGTAGTAAAAAGAACCTTTCTAGCTTTGACTTTTTTTTTCTGTGGTTTTCATCCTTTATCTTGCTGCACTTTTTGCAACTTTTTTGTCCCCTTTTGAAATTTTTTGTCTTAGAAAATGTATTTCATAAGGCATTACGGGCTGGGTTTGGATTGACTTGCCGTTACGTCCGGATGCGGACTTGGTCCGGACCTATAGGCCCTGATATAGAGTAGTCCTCAATAACGTCTATTTGTAAAGAGGACTTTCCTGAGAATCTGATTGGACACCGTCAAGCTCTGTGACAGGAGATTTCAAACCTTTTAATCACAATGTATGTTTTTCTCCATGACTCCAGAATCTGATTTATTTGCAAATAAGTAACTTTTAGCAACAACAATGCAGCTTTTCAGATTAAAAGCCATCCAATCTTAAGAGAGAAGAAAAAAACCTTTCAGCTGCAGTGTGAACGCAGCCAAAGAATACAAAATGAGTAACTTGCATGACAGAGGGAGTGATAAGGAGCGAAAATACTGGAGGAGTTAAAAATGGAGGGAGGAGGAGGAGGAGAGGGAGGTCAGAGGAGGGTGAGGAAGAGAAAGACAGTGAAGGTCAAAGAAAATGAGAGAGAGATGGAAGAGCGAAGACAGACCACCGCCACAGCCCACCCACCCCACCACACACACACACACACACACACACACACACACACACACACACACACACACACACACACACACACACAAACACACACACACACACACTCTGTGGTCAGAGGTTCACCTGCAGTTCATGTTGACCATAACAACACCCCTGAGGAAGACTGAAAAAGAGAGAACTTGAGACGTACAAGGAAAGGAAAAAGAGGAGGACGGGACCGGAGTGATGTGGTATCAGAAGGGATGGACGAGTGGAAGGAGTAGATGGAGGGAGGAAACGAGGGAGAGTTTATTGAAATAGTTGATAAAGCCAACACACCGTTTGCATTTGAGGACCATGTTCCCTAAAATATCAATAGGCAACGCTTATATTTCTATTCTATTTTAGAACGGGAAAACACAACGCTGAGTTAAAGTGCCCATATTATGAAAAAAAACACTTTTTTTCTGGTATTTGGGGTGTTCTTTTGTGTCTCTGGTGCTTCCACACACATACAAACTTTGAAAAAAATCCATCCATGCTGTTTTGAGTGAGATACGGTTTCTGAATGTGTCCTGCCTTCAGTCTCCTAGTGAGCTGTTCAAAATCGGCTCGGACTGTGACGTCACAATCCGAAACGAGGTGGCTAACCGCAACCGTTAGCTCGTAGCGTTAGCATGCTAACGCTAATGCTAACACTAGCATGGTACCTCGTTCTCAATAGCAAAGCACTGCTACAACACACACAAGTTCACCATAATCGACAAAAGAACTACTTACATGTGCTCCCTCATTTAGAAGTCTCCCAGCTAATCCTGCCTTGTAACTGACTGAAGTTGGAGAAACAGCCTTTCTTTTACTTCATTTTTTTTTTTAAGATTATATTTTTGGGGCATTTTAGGCCTTTAATTGACAGGACAGCTGAAGACGTGAAAGGGGGAGAGAGAGGGGGGGATGACATGCAGCAAAGGGCTGCAGGTCGGAGTCGAATCCGCGACCGCTGCGTCGAGGAGTAATCCTCTATACATGGGCACCCGCTCTACCAACTGAGCTATCTGGACGCCCCCTTTCTTTTACTTCTATGGAGCTAGCTAGCTGACATGATCTACATCTGAGCTACTGAGCATGTGCGAGTGCAATCAAAGATAGTACAGAAGAAGAAGAAGAAAAGAGGTCTCACTCTGTAGCTAAAACAGAAACCAGGTGAAAAGAGGATCTACAGCAGTGAGAGAGAGCTGTGCAGTACAACTAAAATATGGTGTTTTTTGAAAATTAAACCATGTAAACCTATTCTGGTACAACCTTAAAATACAATTATGAACCTGAAAATGAGTATAATATGGGCGCTTTAAAGCTATAGTGCGTAGTCGCCCCCATGAGCAGTGTTGGGGAGTAACGGAATTTATACCATGGTCTGGGTGAATACTCGATTCTGATTGGCTGCAGGGTGTCCATTAAAAAGTGATATAGGACACCTACTAAAGGAGTTCGGTGAAACTGACTGTTTACTGTTCTAAATTAATGTGAAATGTGGATTTATTATTTCCAACTCGTCCTCTGAACACCACAGGATGGCGCTAAAACACACAGGCTGCAAGAAGTAAGTTCTACTGGCCCTCTGGACTGACTTTGTTTCACAGCGAATAACGTTATCTCACATCCCGTTCACTGTTCAAGTCGCTGCTTCAGGCTGCGCCGCTGCAGCCGACAGTAACGTTACACATCGCGGATCAAATTCTTCGTAAAAGTCGTTATATTGTTTTGGGGACAATGACATGGCTGGATAGCTAGCTTGTCTTGTTGTTCAACATACTGTCAAATTATTTTTACTGATTGCCAACTGTACACAATGTTATTGACTTTGGATCTTGCTAGCATAGCGTTAGCTTTCTGGCTCGTAGCTAAACTGAAGGGTTCTACCAGCTGAGCGGACTATATAAATATCTCCGGTTGCTAAGGGAGGCAAGGTATTCTCTAAGGTTTTTCCTAATTCCTGGTTGAGAGAACAACATTTGCATTGCATAAGAACCTGATGGATGGGAATGATTGTTCCAGGTATTAGTCAAACCGGCCAGGGCGTAAATCCAGGGAAACAGAGTTATTGTTTGGATTAACTTTAGATTTCGATTGTAAAACTAATTAAAATATGAACTAATGTTTTAAAAATTTGTTATTTGGCAAGTGACCATGGTATAAGCGGGTTAATGCCCTTCGAGGTGTCCATTGTCAGGTATTAATGGACTTCGGCTGCGTGTCGGACGGTTCACGCCTCGCCGTCGTCCATTAATACATGACAATGGACACCTCGAAGGGCATTAACCCTTACACATGTAACGGCGTTACGTATTCAGAATACAAATTATGAGTAAGTGTATTCCGTTACAGTTACAATTTAAATCGTTGGTATTTAGAATACAGTTACATTGTTGAAATCAATGGATTACATGACGATACTTCTGTTTCACGAGTTTATTCACTCAAAATAAATTAAGGCAACTCTATGCATTTTCCAGAAGCCCCAATATGAAATCGGAAAAAATTAGCTATTTGCGTGATCAGTCACAATGGAGTCGGACCTGGCACGACAGAACCAGGGCAGGAATAAGTTTCTATCTTGGAAATTCAAACAACATTTCACATTAAAGAACGAACAGGGAGAATGAAATATAACTGTGCAGTGCAACCTGTGCTTGCCAGCAACCAACCTCCTTTCAGCGTCCAAATTACTCCACCTCCAACCTGAAGAAGCAGCTTAAAGTAAGCTATTTTTTTTAATTAGCCAAGGGAAGTCGTCTGCTGTAGTTTTACTGGTCACCTTGCTATTTTAACGTTAACATGCGACTTTACATTCTCCTATGTTGATTTACTAGCTCCAGAGCCGTTTAAAGACTGACTAGCCCCGTTTGACATGCTAGCTAACGCTAGTAAAATTAGCTCGTAGTAAGACTGCGGTTTTTTTTTGTAGTATGCAGTTCGGGACTACCAATACAATAATCTATCTGCTTGTTCAGGTACACATTCAGCTAATTGGAATAAAAAGAACACACCATTAGCCAAGGGTGACAGATGGCAAATTGTGGGGTATTACTAATGAAGTACCCCCAACACTGGAGGAAGAGACAACACACTGTTGGAAGCCCGTAAAAGCTTCCATGACCGCGCTCCCCCCTCCTCCAGCTGCTAGTAGCAGGAGGACACGGAGGAAAAAACAGGACTCGAAGGAACACTTGAGTTTCGCGCAAAGTCACCGGGCAACCGAACAGAACTGAAACAGAGAGAGTTGTGTGGAGCTGATAGTCTTAATTATTTGTAGCAACTCATTTGGCAATAACTTGAATGTAACGGACGTTCATTAATATCAAAAAGTTACGCACTAAAGCTTTAATATTTTAAAGTGGCCATATTATGCTCATTTTCAGGTTCATAATTGTAATTTGAGATTGTATCAGAATAGGTTTACATGGTTTAATTAAAAAAAATATATATATATTGTTGCTGTAATGCACATTGCTGCAGCTCCTCTTTTCACCCTGTGTTCAGGTCTCTGTTTTAGCTACAGAGTGAGACCTCTCAGCTTCTGTAACATCTTTGTTGGCGGTCGCACATGCGCAGTAGCTAGGTAAGGACTACATGAGCTAGCTAGCTGTTTCTCCAACTCCTGTGCAAGGCAGGATTAGCCGGGAGACTTCTTCTAAACGAGGGTACACTTCCAACTTTGCGTGGAACACCTGCAGAACGTAGTATGGAAGTAGTAGAGTAGAAGTAATTTATTTCGTAGATTAGGGTGAATTTGTGTGTGTTGTAGCAGTGTTTTGCCATTGAGAACGAGCTAGCATGCTATCACCCCAGAAAAAGTTATTTTCTCATAATATGGGCTCTTCAAAGGAAGACTTTGCTGGTAAGTAGCCATGGTATAAGCAGCATAATCTTATACTTTAACTTTAATTTCAACTATTGCCATGGAGCTGTAAAACATCCAGATACTGCAGTGTTTGAACTCAGCACAGAGGAAGTGGTACACCTACTAATACATGCATGTGACATAAAGAAACACAGTCTGCACTGATGAATTAGAAATGCAGTTTTATTGATAATACCGACATAATGCAGCCAACACGGTATTGCTGTTTGTGGATATGGAGTGGAATATTCATGATTTTTTCTGGAATACATTCAGTCTGTTTCTCCCACAATACAACACAATATCACCGATGCCGTCAGTCATGTTTTACAATAACAACATAAAGAGTAGATGAGAGTTACAGTGCTGTTCAGGAAAAACACAAACTGGATTTGAAACCAGTTTTTGTTTCCCAGTCCCTACGTGTTATTGTTTAATGCCTTTAAAAGTGTAGTGCAGTATGTCTTTGTTTCTGCTTCCCATAATTCATTGCAACTTTAAGGGTTCAAATAAACAACTCTTAAGATAAGCGAAAAATGCATTTTTGCACATATAAAACAGCATTTGGAGAGTTTTAAGTCAGATGGACTATACGTTAGGTGAAATAGTTCATTGTTTTGTTAAATCTGTCCGAGAGTGTAACAAAATCCATCACCCAGCCCATCTAAAGCTCAATAATTAACACGATAAGTCTCGTTTGTTTAACTCCATACGCAAAAACAGCAACCTATGTGGCGGACTATTTCTTGGCCGCGTGCAGTGACTTCCTGGAGTCTCCTCTGGTTAGTTAGTGAGGTTTTCTATCAACAGAGCCATGCCAGCTGTTTCTACCAGTTTCCAGTCTTATGCTAAGCTAACAGGCTGTTGGCAGGAGCTTAATTTAGAGTGTAAAGACATGAAAGTGGTGCCTCTTATCTAACTTTCTGAAAGAAAGCAAAGAAGCGTATTTTCCAAAATGACGATTCATTAAAAGAAAAGGAAAGAAAAGTTTCTCTTCTGACCAGCCAGCAGTAAAAGGTGGTTAAAACATTTCAACCCATCAGAGATCAGTGCAGCAGTTTGATTGAGTGCATTACCTTTAAACAAACGGGCCACTGAAATGAAATAGTTTCAGGTAGATGTTCACTTAGACAGCAGCCAGTTTTAAAGAGGCAGTCAAAGCTAATAAAAATAAACAGCATTTGAATTGTTTGTGGTCTCTCTGCTGAGGCACGAGTCAGTGTTACCGTATGTCAAGGCAGCAAAGCTAAAGGCTAAAAGGCACGTTGCATTTACTGACAGGAATAAGACCGGGAGAAAACAATGCTTTAAATGTTTTAAAGACAACTTTGCGGTATGTAGGTATCTTGCAAACTAGTAATAAAGTAATCAAGAGCTCTTTCCCTGAAAATGGCAGCAGGATTGTCAACAAAGTGTTTTTTTTTAATAATTTCGAGGCTCGTGGATTTACAGCAAGATGTTTTTTTTTAAGATTATTTTTTGGGGCTTTTTCCCCCTTTATTTCAGAGTGACAGTGGATAGAGAGGAAAGGTGGGAGAGAGATAGGGGGGATGACACGCAGCAAAGGGCCGCAGGTTGGATTCGAACCCTGCAAAGGCCTCAGCCTACACGGGGCGCCCCCACAGCAAGACGTTTAAAGTGTTTTCAAATATATAATGCCATTTCAAGATACACAAGTAACACACACACACAAAAAAAAGTCAATAATATCTTCATCTGTCCGGGCAAACATCAATCTAAATAAAAGGATGGTGTCCGCCTCTTCACAGGTATCTGGTGTATTCAGTCGGCTTTCATTTAAGTGCAGCGTGTAAATGTTTTGACCAAGCTGAACCAATTCAAACTGTCCACTGTTTTTATCATCTAAAGTGAAGAAGAAGAAGAAGACACCTATGATTTTTTGTTGTCGTTGTCTAAAGACGCCTTTTCAGCAGGACAGACGCGGGTGATGACATTTATTCTTCATTCAAACTTCAAGGTGATTCTTTTTTGAAATTGTAAACACTTTGAAGAAACACAGACAGAGAGGTAACCTGAACTAAAAGATGACAACCCTGAATACAGCTAAATACCTAAAAAAAAAAATAACACTAACAATACTGACTGTGAAATGAAAGCAGAGGCTGTGGATTTCTTTACACAAGAACTTAGTTTAGTGTCCTGCAAAATGAATAAAATGCACCTAAACAACTATGTTTGTTTTTTTCTTGACATTCTTAGAAGCATTCAGTCTTTTTATTACGTTTGTGTGAACGAAGCCATCTGAACTACGTTAGCGTTGACGGGTCTCTGACACTACGCTGCCTCCAAGCAAAGTGCACAGTGGTTTCTGAGGAGCAACAACGGGATCGAAACTCTGAAGGACACATCTCACGCTGGCCGAGTTCACGGGTGCACGGAGACAAACGTTAACCTCCGACAGAGAGCAAGTCCCTCGTGTGTTTGGAAAGGCGAGCAGAACGAGCTGGATTAAAACTGGAGTAAAAAAAGTCTGGGCTGATGTAGCCTGGATGCCAGCCCGAACGTAGCCCCGCCCACAACATTTGAGGTCGGGAAGTTCGGTCTGGACTTGATCCGTTGTGGAGCAGCTATGCTCCAACCAGAGAGCTGTTCGGACCAATCAAATTGTCAGGGCGGGCTTTGTACGACGATGGACAGATGGTCAACAGTCACGTAATCAACCCAATGTCACCAAAGAGCGCTTGGGTTGAATTCGTTTACAACAAAGATGGCTGCCGCTGGAGGATTGAGAATTCTGTTATAGGAGATATCTATGCATGCAGAGGCATTTTCTTTCCTGGTCCGGTTGAAACACGCCTCCATAATCACAGCCCAACGGAGCAGTATCAGACTCATATTCTGACCAGAATTTGAGTGTGACGACGTCAGTCTAGGACTGACGTGTTGTTAAGTGATTTTCAAAGGTTAATTAGTGTGATTTATGCCGACGTTAGCCAAGCCGGAGTTAAACCCTCTCTGACCTGGCAGGACGACCTAAAACCCGGGCCAGTAAATGAGGTGCTTGTCAGTCTGTGTGACTTTTTTGTTTACAAGGCCTGGTTGGCTCGTAATTGGCCGGTGTGAACCCAAAACGAACCAAACGGGACAAAGTCAACTTTTCCACTCTGGTGCGGACCAAAAAACCAAACTAACCTAACATGTGATCCCACCCAACCTTTGGACTTTAGAAGAAACCACTGTGAAGAAGTAAAAAAAGAATAGATAATAAGAGAGTGGAGTTAAATATTTCTCTCGTCCGTGTTTCCTTCAGTTTCTATTTGCTTACTAAGTCAACGGGGGGTATTTAAGGATCCAAAAACCTCAACACACACACACACACACACACACACACACACACACACACACACACACACACACACACACACACACACACACACACTCTATCAGAGGTTATATGGGGGGGGATAAGGAGAAAGGAAGGAGACGGGAGATGAAGAAGAGGAGGAAGTACACCATGAGATTCAGGAGGATGCAAAGGAGGAAGAAGACTGAGGGGAGACGCAAAGGGAAAAGAGGAAATGAGTTGTGAGAGAAGAGGGAAGAGGGAGGATGAAGAAGAAGAGGGGAAGAAGCAAAGGAGACGAGGACAATGAAAAGGAAGGGGAGAAAAACAGGAGGGAAATGAGAACATGGAGAAGGAAGAGAATGACACTGGGGAAGAGAGGAGGAAGAACAGGTGGAAAAGTAAGTGGAGGTGGAGGGAAAAAGGAGGAGAGGGAGGAAGTGATGAGGAAGAAGGAACGTGAAGGGGAGAAGGAAAAAGAGGGGAAGCAAAGGAAAGGAGAAGGATTAAAAAAATAGGAAGGAGGGAGAACAGGAGGAAAAAAGGGAAGGAAGAAAATGAGACCGGGGTAGAAGAGGAGGAAGAAGTATGGGCTGAGGACAAAAGGAGGAAATGAAGAGGAAGAAAGAGCGCGATAGGGAGGGGAAAAAGGAAGAAGATGATGCTGAGGAGGAGGAGGAAATAAAGGAAGCAAATGTATAACGTGGAGGTGAAAAATGTACGGTTGAGGTGTCAATTGTTATTGCTTTCTTTTTCTTTAAACACTACTTTTTTTAAACTGCTGAGGAAGAGCGCACAGGACAATGAAGAATAGCTGAAGGTGTACATTTAACAATACGTTTTCAACAACGCATCTCGGATTTCACTCGAAGGCGGCATACGTTGCAGCGAAGCATACTGTAACGCGTCAAAGAGAATGAATGTCCCGTCTGTATTTGAGGTTCTTCTTCATAAAGATTGAATGGAGCGATGAAAGTTGGACAGTTTGAAGACGTTCAGTCACCGCTGCCTGACCTGACTTTGCCTCGCCGTTGCCGGGAACCAGCAGGCGGTTTAAAAAAAAATAATAATAAAAAAATGATCAGACAACGACATCGCAATCTTTGATTCCGTTTCCGCTTTTTCTTTTCAAACGAGGCAACAAGCTTTTATTCTCCTTCTTCTCTGCATGAGGGCAGAAGAGATGGAGGGAGGGAGGGATGAAAGTCGTGACGGAGGGATGGCGCGGAAACAGCAGATACATGCTGAGATCTGATAGCAACTTTTTGGAAATGCATCCAGTACAGTGATGCAGTGTTTTCGGATGAGTGGAGAGACAGTGAAGGCACACATGGAAACACACGCACGTGTACACATGCGCACGCACGCACACAGTTGTCATGTCAGAGGCGTTTGTGAATCTTGGGCACTATTGCTCATCAGGTCTATCGGTAAACTTATCAGGAAACACACACACACACACACACACACACACACACACACACACACACACACACACACACGCGCTTGGATGAAGTTCACAAGTTCATCAGTCAAAACTTCAGCAAGATGACAGAATCCTTTTAAAGACTCGAGCAGAAAAAGAAGAAGAATAACATGAAATTCTGTTAAATTCAGCCCCATTACACTTGTAGAAACCTGACATTGTTTTTCATTGTGTTGGCTTTTTTTTCCGTTTCCTTTCCTCCATTTTTTTTTGTTCCTGGTCTCCTCCATCGTCACTCCGCTGCCTTGGCTGGTCCGAAAGGTCCCACCATCTTCATGGCAGCGTAGTTCTGTGAGGATGGAAAGAAAATGTTACTTTCCCTTTGATTCCCTCTCATTTGCTTTCTTCTTTTTCCCCTCTGGACGAACAGACAGATAAAGACACATTTCCATTCTCTGCCTTTCTCATCCACATACTATCTTATTTGCGTCATTTTCTCCATCTTTGTCTGTCTTTCTTTGTCATCCAAATCCATTCCCTTTATCGTTCTTTCCTCTTCTTTTAAGAGCTTTTCCTGTACTGCCATACCAAACTACACCAATAAAAGGCCAATGTTAGCACATTTATTTCACATGTATTCTTTTCTATTTAACTGTTTCTTCATCTCTCAATTTTATAGTATTTTTTGGAATGATCTTTTGTTACTTTTGCCTTTTTGGTCATAACTCTCTTTTGTTTTTAAACATTTCCTGTCAGTCTCTTTACTTTCAGCCATCTAATCAAACAGAAAAATGCCAATCAGAAAAGGCAACGATGGCCAAAACTGTGAAAATAAATCTGAATTATCATTTTATTGTGCAAAAGTATATGTCTCCCTCTGTCTCCATCCATGCACTGTGACGGTTTCTTACACACACACACACACACACACACACACACACACACACACACACACACACACACACACACACACACACACACACACACACACACACACACACACACACACACACACACACACACACAAACTCACCGGGAAGGAGTAGAGGAAGACGCCGAAGAAGAGGAAGATGAAGAAGAGGATGATGAAGAGGATGATAAACCACTTGAACCGCCTCCACAGGATGAATTTGAGGGTCTTATAGGGGGAGGAAAACCACAGGAAGGAGGTCTCCGGACGCCTGGGAGGAGAGAAGAAGATGGGAAACCATATTTATATGTTTGAATGTGTCTGTGTGTGTGTGTGTGTGTGTGTGTGTGTGTGTGTGTGTGACTCACTGAGGCTCCTCCAGGTGAGGGTTCATGTTGGGTTCGTCTCTGCCGACGCCAGCTGGTCTCTCCTCGTGCTCCTGCTCCATCACGATCTCCAGAGACATCTCCACCTTCCCCTGAAACACAGACGACGAGCCTTCATCGCACGTGCAGATTCTTCCGCGCATTTAACTAGAAGCGCGACGACGTAGCTTGTGAGCTGAGTGCTAACCACCACTCGTTAGCCAGGAACTAGTCTACATCGACGACGATTCATTTACGGGATTGGTGATTGGTGCCGTCGGAAATTCCACCGGATATCCCTATTTGTCGGCCGGATGCCTCTCACCTTCCTCTTTCATTGTATTGGCATTCTAAACTCTGATGGATTTCTGAGGACTATGGTTAACTGCTCCTCAGATCTCTGCAGGGTAAATCCAGACAGCTAGCTAGACTATCTGTCCAATCTGAGGTTTCTGTTGCACGACTAAAACAACTTTTGAATGTACACATGTTCCACCAAAACTAGTTCCTTCCCGAGGCTATTTTGCAGTGGTACCGTTGCCGGGAGGCGAACTCCGCTCTCTGGCTTGAAAGCCCTGCGAATGACGATTGTGATTGGTTTAAAGAAATGTCAATAAACCAGACAGTCCTTCCAGAAAAATGCGGAGTTTTTTTGTGATTGTTGCGGGCAAAAATCCTTGATTACGCGGCACCTTTTCTTAAGAAATGCGATGGAATATGCGGGATATTTATGCAATTTTATGCGATGAAATTGCGTGAACTTGCAAAAACTGCGGTTAAAAAAAATTTCCCCAACACCCTGCTTTTCAATGATGTTCACGTCGCGTAATTACGTCACTTCATAACGTTCCCATGGCAACAGGGGAAAATGGCTGCTCTTGTGTGAAGTAAACGCAACATTTTTCAACTTCCTGCTAAGACATATGGGACTTTTTTGCAACAGAAACGCGGGGATTATTTTTGCGGCGAGCAAATATTTTTTGCGCGGAAATCGGCAATTTATGCGGCGAAATGCGGCGTATTCGAAAAAATGCGGCCCCCGCATAAATATGCAGACTTTGGCTGATTATGCATTGAATTATGCAATGGCATAATTGCGTTTTTCTGGAGGGACTGACCAGAGCAGATTTTTCCTCCCATCCCTATCAGACTAGCCAGACCTTCCTCCGCAGCGCCGTGGAGGAAGGTCTGGCAATGCCAGACTAGCCGGGAACATGTGTGCTTGGTGTGCGTGTGTTTGATTTTTCTCACAGCGATGATCTTCTCTCCGTTTTGCTCGCAGGTGCAGGGCCACCATCCTTTGACGGTCTTCTGTTCGAACAGAGACACCAGCCTGTCCGTCGGCTGGCTCAGCAGCTGCAAGTTGCATTTTTCTGGAGACTTGGCCGGACGCAGCATGTGGTTCAGGTCCATTACCAGGTGACCTAAAGAAACATTCATAGACCATGAGGACAAAATCAATCACGACAACAAAGAGGCTATCTGATAACCTCAATAAACATATTTCTATGTATAAAAAGAACTGTCTAGTTGAACCCAACTAATTGTCAAGTTCAGTGTTCGATTAGTAGTCTGTTGGGAAAAGTCTGCTTCAGTAACTGCTTCGCAGTGTCAGTTCATAGAGCAAACATTAACATTACAATTCCCTATTTAAACAAAAAATAGGTTTCACTTGTTATACAGTGACTTTAATGAGTGCATTCAGGGATTAAAGGGTTCTTTTTTTACACAGCAAGTTGTCTGTGGTGTGAGGTTAATCCAACCTTGCAAAGTGAAGCAATTCCCTGAATAGAAACCCCACTATTTTCTGAGTTTTTTTCTTGTAAATTTGTGAGTTATTTCCCGTATTTTATTCCCTTCAATTTCAGAGAATATCCAAGTTTTTCTCAGAATATTACCCGTCCCCCGGCTCCATAATTATACACTTTACAATGGCCCTAATATGATGTTGTACAAACCACCAAGTTCTTCTTCTTTCTATGTATTCTAAACCAACATGAAGTGTAGTACATCTTGTGTGGCAAAGGATGTTGTTTCCCCCAGACACAGTGTCCACAACAGTAAATGTGAAAGCTTTAATGAATTCATATTGTGTGAAACTGGACATTGATTTCTATAAAAATTTTAAAATGTCAGGCGCCCGGATAGCTCAGTTGGTAGAGCAGGCGTCCATATATAGAGGTTTACTCCTCGACGCAGCGGGCCCGGGTTCGACTCAGACCTGCGGCCCTTTGCTGAATGTCATTCTCTCCCCTTTCTTGTCTTCAGCTGTCCTGTCAAATAAAGGCCTAAAATGCCCAAAAAATAATCTTAAAAAAAAAAAAGATGAAGAGAAACATTTTCACATCAGATGTAACTGAATTACTGAACAAAAACAATATAAAATCAATATGAAACTAGTTTGCAGGTTCAGCGTTAAGTGATGATGCCTTCAGGAAGTATGTCTTAACCCTCATGTTGTCCTCCGTGTTGTTTTTCAAGTTTTTCGACACATTTTTCCATGCGTTTCAAACATCGTTATCACCTTGTTTGACGCTTTTTTTCAAAGCTTTTTTCTGCTTTCGAGGCTTTTGACGCTTTTTTCAACGTATTTGGCGCTTCTGTCACTTATTGCCATTTGCCAACATTTGAATTGTACTTGCGAAGAGCGTTGCATGGAACCATCCATGTTATTTTTGGGCAATTTTGTTGAAAGAAACCTAAATTTCTCATATAGAAAACTTTGAAAAGGGGTCAGACTTGACCCGAGGACAACAGGAGGGTTAAGCTAAAGGAGGTCTGAAAGATGGATATTACGATATTAGCCTTGAGATGCTTTTGGGAAACCCAGATCTGTACAAACCATTGGTGTCAGCTGTCCGTGTAGCCAGTTTTTCTTGATGACTAATTGCTGGGTGTGTTCTGAGTGAAATACAGACGATCCTGTGGTGAAAGGTAGTTAGCAGAGTTCTGATCATCACTGACGTTAAGTATGGAGGGAGTGTGGGTAGATGAACGGCTGAAGAGAGACTAGATGTCCACTGGAAGTGTTTTTCCACAGCTAGCTGCAGTTTGACAGTGCGGCAGTAGGAAAATGGCTTGTGTCGGGCCCTCGAACCGTGCAGGAAGATTAACAGTCAGCGGTCCGAGCTGACGAGCTGGAGACAGGCAGGAATGGAAGAAATGCTTTGAGGTGGCCACACACCCACGGACTGTATGAGGCGAATAAACTCGAGCGAGAGAAGAAGAAAAACGCTGCAGCGGAGTGAGACGGTGACGGACGGGAACAGATCTGGATTCCTCATCTTCCTCCTCCTCTCGCACCGCAGACGGACGCTCGGTCTACAGAGCGTCATCCTTCATCTTTGGCAAAGATGAAATAATACAGAGGGGAGGGAAATAGGAGAGGCACGGCGGCAAGTTATTTCAAGGGACGGGGCTGGGGCAGCGTCAGGGGTGAAGGAAAGGCAGAATTTTGACAGCTTGAGAAGAGAAAATAAAACGGGCCCTTCCTCTCTGTGAAATGTGCCAACACAGTGGAAATGGAAGAGCGTTAATTCTAAAGATAAATGTTATCGCAGTAGTTTGTCTGTACCCACAGCGCACATGTGGTTCCCTGGATGGATTTACCACCTAAAGATGAATTAACTTTATTTGTACAACTAAAAGGCGTGTATGTATGTTTCTGATTTACTTTAATAAGCAGTAATCTGGGAAATATGGATCCATTTCCAGTAAGCCTTTTAAACGTCACGATAGCTAAGATCTAGTCTATATCCACGACGTTCCACTTCTGGGATTGCTCTGTTGCCGCCGGAAATTCTGCCGGATTTCACTCTTTTTGGCAGACAGCTAGCTAGACTATCTGTCCAATCAGAGTTTTCTGTTGCACGACTAAAACAACCTTTGAACGTACACGTTCCACCAAAACAAGTTCCTTCCCGAGGCTCTTTTGCAGAGGCACTGTGGCTCCGTCCGGCGCTTGGTGCCGCCCATGAAGATTGTGATTGGTTTAATGAAATGCCAATAAACCAGAGCAGCCAGACTAGCTAAAATCCAACGGAGAGTGATGAACCGGAATCTCTTCTGTCATTCCTGCACTACAATTGCACTGATTGTAATGACAGGTGCAATAACTTGACATATGTTTTATGTGTTTCATCCATAATTAACTGGATGGTTCCAAATTTAAGCCAAAAAGAGCCAACAATGTGGATTAAAGATATTACCTGGGAAATATTGTCACTAAATAAGTGTATTAGTCCTGTTAATGTATCATGAAAAGCAGCATTTAAAACTAAAGATAGGACGAAAGAAGTGCATTAATTTGACAACAGAAGTGTGATTGTCTCCGTTTTGTTTAAAGGCAAACTTAATAAAAGTCGAAAGAAAATAAAACCTCGAAAAAAACATTGGCGCCAAATCGATAACCAATGGAAACACGTGCACACGCACACAAACGAACACCCCCACACACACACACACACCCTTAGAGCCCAGTGTTTTACCGAGGTAGTCGTCGAAGGAGAACTTGTCATTGTCCCAGATCTGGATGGTGAGTTTAGGAGCCAGTTTAGTCTCAGCTTTATCCAGACTCCAGAAATGTTCCTGCAGACACACAGAGGGGAAATAAAAGAGAAAAGTTTACCATTTTCTAACATCTCCTGTCTTTATATGATGTATATTCACTAGATATTAGGGCTGGGTGATATGGCCAAACTCCTGTCCAGTTGCTGCAACTATAATAAATGATTCTCCATACTTTTATAAATTGTAGTAAGACTGTGTTGGATGATGAGACAGAAGAGAGGAGAGAGACGCTCTTGGGAGATGTTGGGAGGCTCCTTTCAGTTTGGAGCAGCACTCCATCGACACATCTCTCACTACATCACCACTTCCACACGGGGACACTTTCTATCTGCACACACACACTTTCGTTTCTGTGAGTGTTAGACCTATTATCACCTCTGGTAAATCCACACTAAACTGCCAGACAGTATCTGATCCTGTCTCACCTTTGTACTAATGGGCTTCACTGTGCAGCTGCTGCACACACAGAGATTCCTCTATGTCTCATTCCATTCCCTCAGTCGTCCTTTTTATCTGTGCGTGTGACACCTTGGCTGTTGTTATGTTGATAAAAAATAAAATGGCTTTTCACACCTGAAATCAAATCGGTCCCCTGTGATTCGCAGCAAACGTCAATACGTCCCTGTAACTTTTCCTAGAAGTACTCGGCGAGGAGATTTTCCGCAAATTATTTTCTTACTTTATTTGTCCCCAAAGGGCAATTGGTTTTGAACCATTGAGCGCAACATAAAGCAAACACGAAGTAGCGATACTCGGGCTGCACTTCACCCAGCGGAAGCTTGGATTCTGAAGTTTTCGATGAGTGAAGAGTGACTTCCTGTCCTGAGTCCATTCGGGGAATCCACGGTGTCTCAATTAGCAGGAATGAGAATATCTGTCTTGATTTATACTCATAAGACGGGTATCTCCCTCCATTACCAGACACTTGTCCAGGTCTGGGTCATAGTAGTCTATATCCACGACGTTCCACTTCCAGGATTGCTTTGTTGCCACTAGAGATGTTCCGATACCGATACCAGTATCAGTATCGGCTCCGATACTGCCTAAAACGCTGGTATCGGTATCGGGAAGTACTGGAGTTAATGCACCGATCCGATACCACGTAATAAAGCCCTAAAGAAAATCTACGTTAAAGTAGTTTATTTATGTTCTTTTTCTGTTATAACTGACTGTCAAACTGTATAATAAAAGAAAGTTCTGTGGCATTCAACAACAAAGATAGAAATAATATCACATCCATACAGGGATAGTAGTATACAGTTGTTAAAACATAATAAAATATATGACACACTGGTATCAGATTGGTACTCGGTATCGGCCGATACTCAAGTTCAGGTATCAGAATCGGTATCGGGAAGCAAAAAATGGTATCGGGCCATCTCTAGTTGCCGCCGGAAATTCCGCCGAATGTCACGCTTTTCTTGTGTTGGCATTCTAAACTCTGGTGGATTTCTGAGGACTATGGTTAACTGCTCCTCAGATCTCTGCAGGGTAAATCCAGACAGCTAGCTAGACTATCTGTCCAATCTGAGTTTTTTCTTGCACGACTAAAACAACTTTTGAACGTACACGTTCCACCAAAACAAGTTCCTTCCCGAGGCTATTTTGCAGAGGCACCGCGGCTCCATTTGGTGCTTAGCGCCACCCAAGAGGATTGTGATTGGTTTAAAGAAATGCCAATAAACCAGAGCACGTTTTTCTCCCATCCCGGAATGCTGTGTGGACTAGCCAGACCCTCCTCCGCAGCGCTGTGGAGGAAGGTCTGGCAATGCGAGACTAGGGTCGTAGTGACAGCAGGTGTCCAGGAGGCATCCAAGTCAAACAACCAATTCCACCTCAACTAGCTCTTTGTTAGAGTTAGGGCTCTACAATCTCTTTAAAATCTCCTGATCTGATCTCATCCTGGATACTATAAACTGTGGAGCTTTAAAGACCTCTGGTCTGAAAGGGCTTTTGATTAAAAGACAAGTTTATTTTTATGTAACAAGTCCTACTTTACACGATTTCAAATGCTGATTTATGCATGGATTACACATTTCATTTAGAAATACAAAAATGATTAAAATCCAACGGTAAACATGCATAATGTTGTGATTCTCTGATTAACATACTGTTTGATAGAGATGCTTTCCTTCTCTCCACTTTCTTAGACTGTAGTCTACACACTAATACAGACTGATCAGTCCAGGTGCCACAGCTTGAAAGATTTGAGGTTTCAGGTGAGAAATAAATTGAAACAACACAAAAGGCTCTTGAGCACTCTATATACTTTTTATACGCTTTCTGTTAGCATTTAAACGGCGCGTTGTCCTCCTGTCTATCCTCACAATTCAGACTTTTTCCCCAGAGGCCCAGGACTCACTTTTTCCTCTGAATATTGTAGGAACACAGAGCGAACACACACAATCTGTGTAGTATTTTACTGAACAATGCATCTGATGTGCTCCCTGTATCTGTCTGTATGTTTAAATGACTCCTCTCTGCTGCCTGCGTTATGACTTCACACTCACTCTCTAAATCAGAGGTCTAAATCCACATCATGCTCTCACACTTCATAACAACACACACAAACACTGGGAGTAAACACACTACACCCTGAGTGTGTGTGTGTGTGGCTGCTAAAGCATGTACGCATGTCAGTGTGTGTGTGGCTCACTATATCCACAAACTCTGTCCAAGTACATAAAGTTATCAATCCACAGCTGTCAAAAGCAGGGGTGGGACGCAATATACGAGTGTGTGTGTTCTCTACAATATCTAACAACATCAATCAACTTCCTTTTTGTTGCCAGACTGCTAAGTAAAGTACAGAGTCTTCTTTAGACTTGTCATCGTTTCCTCATCCCCTATTTCACCCTCTCCCCCTAAATTAAGCTCTATTACGTTCAATTATTGGCAACGCGAGAATTATCTTAGGCTTACAGATGTATTCTTTTTCTCTCACAGTCTCCCGTTTTGTTTCTCAAATTATTTGTGGTTGTGTAATAAAGCATCTTTTACTCAATCCTAGCAGCTACATATTATAATTCAATGTACTTAACAATAATACATGTGACTTTAAAACTAGTTCGTAAATGCGAGAATGTTTTCTGAAATTATTTGTAGGCTGACATTTTTATTTATAATTTAAAAGGAGCTTTTATGTTATTCCTTTGGAAAATAAGGACTTCCTACTTCCTGTTTATTCGACTTTAATGCTGCTATAATCGACATATTAATATGAACAAGTGATCCAATGACCATGCAATGTTAAAGCCGATTGACAAACCCATAGATAATTATTAGCCGATTAACTGCTATTATAGAGATTCTTTTACATCTGTTAGCTCAGTGTTTTGGTTTTACGGCCTGCAGATTTACTGTTTTGGTTCACTCTGGCCCCAAAAATCAATGCAGGTTTAAAACACGTATGTAAATATGCAGAGGAGTAGCAGGGCAGTGCAGGTTAAGTATATTTATCAGCCTATATTCCTAGCTTGCACAGATTTAATGGGGCTCTGCTGGTGTTTTGTCCAAGATAGCAGCTGCAGCACATGTAGTGTACATTCGCAGCACTCCACCTTTTAATATTTCAACATGCAAATAAACTTTATAGTATAAATAAGATGCCGGACATTACACACATTTTGTACATCAGTAGAAATATACTTAGAAAAGATGAAAAGTCAGAATTCTACGGAAGAGGATTAGGGCCATGTGTGAACAAATGTATTTGAGTTCTGAGTTTAAAGTCAGAATTCTGAGAAAAAAAGTCTGAATTCTGACTTTGTTTTTAGTATTCTGACTTTCACCTGTGGCCCTAATAATACTCTTCCATAGAATTCTGAGGAAAGCACACTCTAGGTTTTCTGAGCTGAACTAATCGAGCTGAAGGAGACAACAAGTGCGAGTGTTGATCCGACCCTGTGACTCAGTGGTTATATCACCGACCGCTGAGCTTTCTGGCTTCATAAAACTCAGTTTCTGGCCCCAGCTCTGTTTTGGAATGAAAGCTCTCCACCCAGCAGTGTTTTATTCAAAACTCCCTCTCGTCTCCTTGTCTTCTCGCTGATTGAGGATGCAGCTACGAGCGAGCGAACGCTGTCGTAAAACATGTCGGCTGCGGGCGGCTAAAGAGGCTCGTTTTCACGCCAAGTAAAGCAAATGACAGCCATGATGTTATTCCAGTATTAAGTGTGATGTTATTTTAGCTCTTCGCTAAAATGTTTCTGTTGAGTCTCAGGGATTCAACAACATCTAACTCACTCCTCTTCCTCGTCAAAACGTCACTCCATTATTTTTGTTAATTGAGGGCCACTGTAGATTATTCAAGGGCAACTCCTGCTTTCATTTATGCACTTTTAGAGGGGCCATGCAATTCATCAATTAACTGATTTCAACCAGGTTCAGTAAACATCTCTCTAATAAATCGGGGAATCTCTGTATGTGTGTGTGTGTGTGTGTGTGTGTGTGTGTGTGTGTGTGTGTGTGTGTGTGTGTGTGTATGTGTGTCTGTCTTTGAAATATCTCATGAACCATTCATCCAATCTACTTCACACTTTCCTGGGTACTCAATGAACTTGAGGTTTAGAATTTGGAGCAGTTTGGACAGCACTGGATATTGGATATTAATAAACTGTGAATTAAACTAAACGACCGAACAATAAGTTGGGGGAAAATGCGCTGCCATAACGCTGGCTCTTCCGTGTCTACCCTTCACAATAAAAGCCCAGCTTAAATTTCGCTAAGAGGAAACTCAATAAAAAGACACTAGATATCAAACAGAAGCCAGACACTATATCGTATTAAGTTGCTGTGAGCTGTAAATTCATCAGTTCTACGCACACAGCAGAAGATAACGCCATCTCGGAGCTGACCGGGCAAAGAGAGGTCTCTTTCTCACTCAGACTCACCCTGTGTCCGGTTGTTGTAAGTGGGCTGCTATCTTAGGCTAAAACACTAATAACTTTACCGTTGGCAAAATTCCCCCGCAAATCGTATCCATACTTCAACGTTAACCATCAAGCCAAGCGTGTTAGGAAATGAATACCTCTGCTGAAATGCCACAAGCAGCAATACTACATGCCAAGCAATCAGCCCGTTCCAAAAAGGCACATTTTGAACGGGCACTGTGTTGGAACAGAAAACAAGATTACTAAATAACTATAGTAACAGGTATGTAACTAGTGTTAAATACCCCCCCCCCAAAAAAAGGTCTTTGATTGTTTTAAAAAGGTGGATTTGAGTCAGATAGTCAGAAGGACTTTTCAGGTCCAGTCGAACCCGTTGGACTCATAAAGATTGACGACGTCTAATGTTGACCAGTTGCCAGATCTTGTATGAAACGCATCCTATTCACACAATCCTCACACCATATACATTTCTCAACCCATTTGTCACCTCAACCTGGCAACCTGTAACCCAGTTGCGCAGTTGATCTCTGCGCAAGCTTCGCAGAAAGTTCAGACCCGAAAGCGAGCCAACAAAAATGGCAGGTGAAGGCAGGCAGTGTTCCCGCAAAGAAATCAAAATATAGCTGTAAATGTCAACAGTGTTGGGCGCAACAATTTACATGCATCTTATGTAGTCATATCCACAACCTCCACGCTTTTTGAAAGGTGTGTCGCATTGACTTTAATGTAGCGCACGGCGTGAAAAATGACATTTACATTGTAGATTCTCACTGAAGGCATCAAAACTATGAATGAACACATATGGAATTATGTACTTAACAAAAAAGTGTGAAATAACTGAAAACATGTCTTATATTTTAGATTCTTCAAAGTAGCCACCCTTTGCTTTTTTATTAATAAGGGACAAAATTCCACTAATTAACCCTGACAAAGCACACCTGTGAAGTGAAAACCATTTCAGGTGACTACCTCATGATGCTCATTGAGAGAACACCAAGGGTTTGCAGAGTTATCAAAAAAAGCAAAGGGTGGCTACTTTAAAGAATCTAAAATATAAGACATGTTTTCAGTTATTTCACACTTTGTTGTTAAGTACATGATTCCATATGTGTTCATTCATAGTTTTGATGCCTTCAGTGAGAATCTACAATGTAAATAGTCATGAAAATAAAGAAACGCATTGAATGAGAAGGTGTGTCCAAACTTTTGGCCTGTACTGTATATATATATATATATATATACACACATATATATATACATACATACATACATATATATTTACATTTTGGAGCACCGTTTTCTGCTGATATTTTATTTAAATTTTCATTTAATTTCATGTCAAACCTTTATTTAAAACTCATTGAGGGAGACCCTCATTTTCAATGGTTGCAGAGAGACAGAAAATCTCTGAGAGTCTTTTGCGACATGTAGCAGCCTTTCTCGATGTGTTTATAGCGCCAGTTGATATTGTGATGGCGATAAAAAAACAATAAATAAAACGATATATTGTGCAGCCCTAACTTCTACTATAATTTATTCTGGTTTGAAAGTGCTTCATGTTGAAATGTTATCTCTATGTTAGTACCCTACTTATATTTACTTTGAATTCTGAATTTTATACTTCTGCCCTTTATGTACATACATTATTTTGCTTTGTGTCAGCACTAGGAAAGTGTTTAGTTGAAATGTGTCTGAATAATCCTGTAATGGATGGGCCATGTAAGCGGCCAGACACGAAAATAAACAATTCATTCATCCATTCATATATATATATATATATATATATATATATATATATATATATAATTGTTTATTTTATAAAGTTTCGTGTCTGGCCGCTATATATATATGACAGATGACAGACTTACCTTCCTGTCGACGGTACAGAGTTGCTCTGCAGGTAAATAGTGGAAAGGAAACAGGAATCTGTAGTTGAAGTTTCCCTCTCCGCCCAGAGAGCGGTAGTGGACGTCGGTCTTCTGCTTGTTGTGTTCGTGTCCGTCGAGCCAGCTGAGAGTTTCCCAGTCAAACACATGATGCTCATGTTGTTAATTATTTATTTTTTGTATTTAATAATTACGATGAGATAATTAATACGGTATTTTTTAAAAGAGAACCAAACAAAAATGAAGAAATGACAACAGAGGCCTTCATGATTCATGTACCCTTTAACGTAGATGTCACTCATTTTCTCCCCGCTGACGCTGACATCATCCAGGATGACGTCGCTGGTGTTCCAGATGATGCAACGCAGGAAGAACCTGAGCGAGAACCAAAACTTTCCATGTATTTATTGGTGTACTGATTGTATTTGTTTACTGATTTTATAATACTCTGTCATGGTTATGTGAGCGAGAAGATGAATGGATGAATAGTTGGCTGACAGTTTAATGGATGGATTTTAAGAGTGAATAAAAGACTTGACTGACTGATTGATATACTGATCTACTGATCTACTGATTTGTTGTCAACTGACTTAATAACTGACGTACTGATCGACGGAGCAACTAACTCACTGATTGAACTGATGAACTGAAGGATTCACTGACTATCTAGTCTATAACGAAGACGTTCCGCTTCCGGGACTGCTCCGGTGCCGCCGGAAAGTCCGCCGGATGTCACTCTTTTCGGCCGCATTTACTTTACCTTCCACTTTCTTTGTGTTGTAATTCTAAACTCGCTGGGTTTATGAGGACTATGGTTAACTGCTCCTCAGATCTCTGCAGGGTAAATCTGTCCAATCTGAGTTTTCTGTTGCACGACTAAAACAACTTTTGAAAGTACACATGTTCCACCAAAACAAGTTCCTTCCAGAGGCTACCGTGGCTCCGTCCGGCGCTTGGCACCGCCCATGGTGATTGTGATTGGTTTAAAGAAATGCCAATAAACCAGATCACGTTTTTTCCCATCCCAGTATACTGTGTGGACTAGCCAGACCCTACTCGGCAGCGCTGTGGAGGAAGGTCTGGCAATGCGAGACTAACTGATTGATTGACTCACTGACGGACGGACTGTCTGAACGATTGATTGAAATGCTAACTCACTGACTGACTGATCTATATTCTTATTGATTGAGTGACTGATTGACATTCAGACTGACTTAACGACAGACTAACCAATGATTCATTGATTTACTAATTGATTCACTACTGGCTAACTAACTAACTAACTAACTAACTAACTAACTAACTAACTAACTAACTGATTGACATCTCATCTGAATAATTAACTTACTGACTAACCAAATCATTTACACACTGATTGATTGACTCACTCACTGATATTCTGACTGAGTGAGTCAACCACGGAAAGGTATGGCCCATCTCAAACCAGAGTTTGCATGTCTACAGTGCACTTCACGTGTGTGTGTGTGTGTGTGTGTGTGTAGATGCACGTGTTTTTTTCCCTACTTCTTAGCCTTGCGTGGTGTGATGTTGAACGGGGGTCCAGGGGATCCCAGGGACTTGGGGAACAGGTCCACCCACATCATCAGACGGCCCTGACGGACAGCACAAATGACCAATCAAAAGACAGAAAAGGACACAGAAAAACAACAACCAAAGAGAAGCTCAAACACTGACAACAGATGGTGCTGGAAACATGTATGATTACCTGCTCTATGTCGGGCTGCAGTGGACTGTACAGTGGTCTGGTCTCCACATGTTCAGGTACAAATCCCATTTTCCTCAAGATGACGAGGGACAGCCGCTCCTTAATTGGACCGAGGTGACGTTTAGACACATTTTTGTCCTCTGAAAACAGACACACACACATACACACAAATGAACAAATCGAGGTTTAAGTGTAGGTCATAGCACTCTTTTAATGACTATTAAAGCTCTCGGAGTGGAGAATGGAAACACAGAATACTGGGTGGACTGGGATGAGAGCAGTTCACATAGGAATTATTTATTATTCACACACACACACACACACATTCATGAGTCTGTGCATCACAAATGACTGAGGAAAATCTGCGTTGGTTCCAAGCTAAACTAAAATATCAAACTAACGTCAAAAGTTTATGACTGTAAACTTAGAGTCACCTCGACTCTGAGAGGAGAGGAGGAAAAGACTGAAAAGTGGGTAGGAGAGGAGATATAATAGGAAAGAGACAAGAAAACAAGAAAATGAGAGAAGAGACAAGGAGAAACGGAGGTATGTGAAATTGAAGAAAAGAAGAAGAGAACAGAAATGAAAAATTAAGAAAAAGTAAAGAAGAGAGAAAGGTGGATGAAAAGGGGTGGAGTAGAAAAGATGAGAACAGAGAGGATGATATGAAAAGTGGTGAAAAGAAGAGCACAGCAAAGAGATGACGAGAAATTAGAGAGGAAGGAGAGTGAAAGAAGTAGAGAGAAGAGTAAACGCAGGTAATAAAGAGAAAAAAGAAAGCAGGGGAAACAAAAAGAAGAGAAAGAAAAAAAGGAAGGGATAGGAAAGGGGAGAAGGATGAGGAAGAGAAGAGGGGAAGAGGAGTGACAGAAATGGCAGAGAGAGAGAAAATAAATTGTTAAAAGAGCAAAGGAGAGCAGAAGGGAAGATGGAGGAATAATTAGAGTAGAAAAGATGAGAAAAGGTAGAGAAGAGAAGAAGATGGCAGAAAATGGAGAGAAAGATGGGTGGAAAGAGGAATAGACAAAACAAAAGTAAGAAAGAGAAAAAAGAAACTCAAACGGAAAGACTCAAACGAGAAGAGAAAGAAAAAATCAGAGGTAGGAGAGGAAGAGGAGTGCGGCCTCTCGGCCAATTAGCAACCGCTTTTGACGGACAGCAGGCTGACGCACGGTAACCACGGCAACTGTGGAAAGAGAACGCGGAGGCGCTCCTCGCTAACCGAGAGACGACCACGATGTTGACGTTGGCTTGTACGCACACACGCGCGACACACACACACACACACACACACACACACACACACACACACACACGCACACACACACAGACAGTTGTACCATAAATCACCAAAACGACAACCATGACCTTGTATCGCACCAGCCATGGAACATATGTGTGGGTTCAGAGTGTGTGTGTGTGTGTGTGTGTGTGTGTGTGTGTGTGTGCGCGCGCGCGCGCAGGGGTGAAAATGAATCTTGAATATTTATCTCATCGCTCCACTCTTCAGGTGGTCCTGCGGTTTAACTCCCCCCCTCCATGTCCTCTCCCTCCTCCTCCCAAGTTCTGCAGTTATAGTAGCAGAGGAGGAGATGGAGGACAGGAAGGATGAAGGGAGGTTGACAGAGACAAAAAGTGATGGGGAAAAGATGGAGCGAAAATGTTAAAGAAGAAGAGAGAAAAGGAGTAAGAAAGTGTAGAGGGGACAGGAGGAGCAATAATAAAGCAGAAAAGGAAAGAAAGAGGAGGAATGAGGAGAAATGTGGGAAGAAAGAGAGGTTAAAGGAGAGAAGTGGGTTCAGAAAGGAAAGGGGGAAACAAAAGAGAGAATATGATGATTCAACGAAGGATGAAGGAGGGAAAATAAAGGGGAAGCAAAGGAGATAAGGGGCAGGTAAAGGAGGAGACAAGACATAAAGCAATCAGTAGAAAAGATAATAAAGGATGGAAAAGGAAAGCGAGAGAGATATGGGTGGAGTGGAAGTTCAGTGCAGAGTGACTTATTTGCTGTGAATTTACTAAACGTGTCAGGACAACTACACACACACACATACACACACACACGGATTAAATAAGTGTATTTTTGTGTGTGTGTGCACGCACATGATTTTGTGTGTGTGTGTGTGTGTTGGTAAAACCTCTAATTTACAAAATACTGTTTATTTATATTTTTGCATTATAATTGCACTCTACATTGCACCACACGAGCACATTTTGCCGGGCGGATACTTTTTCACAGTTCAAGAAGTTTGTTTAATTTGCAGACTCATTATTATATATATATTTTTTAGTGACTGTTTAGCAGACATGGGGGACTCGAGTCACATGACTTGACTTTAGTTAGACTCGAGTCGCAAATTGTAGGACTTGAGACTTGCTTGATTAACATTCATGAAAGACTCGACTTGACTTTGACTTGATATTCATGACTTGAGACTTGACTTAGACTTGCATCAAATGACTTGATTTTATGATTTGATCCTCTGATATTTAGGAGGAGTTAACTTTACGATTTTAGTGCTATTGCATGCGCAGGAACCGCTGATATGATGACGCGGCGCGCAGCGGCAGACCGTCAGTACACAACACTGGATATGGCTAGTAACTTAACGTCACGGATCCCTCTCATGGGATCCCACGTGTGCCAGACTGACAGTTCATTTTTACATTAATCTAAAATTAAACACTGCAGTTGTGGAGAGTCTGTCATAGTGTGATTGGCTATGTCGGTGGCATTGATTCTTAATTTCCCACGAAGATGATCGCGGTTACGTGCCAGTTAAACTTTTCATCTCCAATCCTATCTGTATTTGTGAGAAGTGGCGCTGTCCTGAGTTGAAAGATAGCCTATAGGCTAGGCCTACTTTACGGCTTTATTATGGTGTGTGTGTTCGTGTCGGTCGCTGTCCATTTCCCAAGGTTCTGAAATGCAAACACTTTTTTTTAAAGGGTGTGCGCGTGTGCGCACCCACGGAGGAAAACATAAATCGGCGCCTATCCCTCTGCACAGAAAATAATAAAGTTTGGCTATAAGGATTACACATCTGACCAGGCAAAGAAAAAAACCAACGGCAGTTTGCAAGGTCTGCAGTACAAAAATTTCCGACGTCGAATTTCATCAGACACTTCAAATCGGGAGAGATTCGGGTTCAGTCCCCATATTCAGCTGAACCACTATTTGGACGTTTGTGATGGACAGAACTCCCTTCAGTTTTTGGCCATGAATAAGCACACCCTCCCCTCTTTGTTTAAGGTGGCAGTAAGAGCGAATAAAACTAGGCACACATACACACACAACACAAACCTCTCTCTCTCTCTCTCTCTCTCTCTCTCTCTCTCATAAACACACACACATGCAGACGTAAGTATGTGAATAAAGATAGGGACACATACAACACACACTGCACTCTCACACACACACGCACATGCACATTCACTCACCAATATTAATAACTTTTCACTCACTCTTTCTCAAACACGCACACATTCACTCACAAATACACTGACAAATATCAACATATACTTTCCATTCCATGTGATAAGGTGGGATTCAGCTACTCTTAAAGAATGTGTTTTGTTCTTTAAGAGAAGGAAAGGTTAAAGGATGTGTTTCTGTCTCATAAAAGGGAGGCATGTTTGAAGAATATTATTTGACTTGTTTGAATTGTTTGAAGGAATTTCATGATTTGATGTCATGTTTGAGACATATTGAACAATGTTGATTTATTGTTGGCCTAATATCAGTTTTAGGCTGTGCTTTTTTATCTGTGTTAATTTAAACTCTTCAGATGTATGTGGATGCAATGTCTTTTGAATATTGAGTAAAAAATGCAAATAAAACTCCAGCAGTTCATAATCACTGTCTTTAGCTTGTTTAAAAATGGAAACTTTTGTATGACTTGACTTGCTTGACCAAAGCTATGACTTGACTTGACTTGCTTGATTGTCATAAAAAATGACTTGGACTTGCTTGAGACTTGCCCATGTGTGACTTACTCCCATCTCTGCTGTTTAGTATTCGTTTTTGATGATTTATGAGCGCTCGTCGCTCACCAAGGTCTGCAGCGGTGTATCGGTCTCCTCTGAAGTGCACAACGTCGTCTTGGTAGACAGGCTTCCGCAGGTTTCGGCGCTCACACACTCTGTACAGCAGCTGCCTGGGCGTCAGCTGGTCTCGCCACTGGTTTACCCCCGACCTAATGGCCGAGAGATATCGAGAGAGAGTGGCTGAGATAGAGAGCGTGGGCAGAGAAAGACACTGAAAGAGGCTGTTGAAATGGAAAACCACGTTCTTTTACTTTTACAGACATATTAGATTGTAATTCATTCTATTGATTTTGCACTAAAAAAAACATTGGAAAAATACTAGATGAAAACAAGCTACTACTTACACACAGTAGGACTGCGGCAGACCACACCTGCCTCCGTATTTGGACAGAAAGCGGTTCTCCAGGTCGATCACCGTCTCTCCGATCTTCTCGTCTTTGGTCAGCATGTCATGGTCGTACAGCATCACCCGGAGGTCCTTCTCCAGAGGGAGGGAACAGGTAAGCTCGAACATCCTGGAGGGGAAAAGAGCAGGAGAGAGAGAACTTTGAATTTGTCCTCTGATGATTTCACTTTTAAGTCTCTGAACACCTAGCCTGGCTCTGCCCTCCTACGTACTTCCGCTCAATTTTCATTTTCCTTCAGTACGTCGTCTGGGTTCGCGGTATATTTTTCTCCGGCCATATATTTGGCGGTCCAATCAGCGAACAGAAGGAGTGGTTGAGAACGATGAACGTTGAGGTCGTGCTCTAGTTTGAGTTGTAGCTCCGTAATGGCGGCGGAGAAAGATGCGAGCGAAGCCATTTGGTCCGTTGTGGCAACGCTGCCGAATGTCCACAAGTTAAAGCCCGAGCAAGAACAATCTTTGCTGAGTTTTGGAGTAAATCTCATCAGCGTTAGTGAACCAATAAGCATGCAGTATGCTTCTACCAAGATCTAATAATGCTTGCGATTGGCTGTCTAACGTTACACGTCGTAGAGACACGCAGGGAAAACTCCACGTTACGCCCTGGTATCAAAGTCATGGTATTGGTATCCGTACCGGTATCGAATATTTTTTAACGATACCCAGCCCTACTGAACACCCACACAGATGATTTCAGCTATTCTGGGTCATTAGACCTCTGCTTAGGTTGAAGGTGGGTCGGAGTTTAGATGGGAATTTGTCAAGATGTCAGTCAATCAGTCTTTAACACCCACACAGTCCTTGAAAGAGGTCCGATCAGCCAGATGAACTGAAAACACCTGTGATTTCAGGGCCTTTAAACAAGCTTTATCGATGTGAGATGCACAGCGTTCTACTCTGCTTTAACAAAAAGGTACAAAAAATGTCATATCAAGTCAAAAGTTGTCCGTAGGAGTGTATCAATAGCTGCGCTGACTGTTCAGCCCGTCACTGAGAGCAGTTTACAGTCGGAGCTCTGCCCTTTGTGCTGACACTGGGATTGGTGTGTGTGTAGCGACCCCTACTGGTGTGAAAAGGAAGAAGAAGAAAAAAAAGCCCAGAGGAAGAGAAAGACACAAAGAAGAGATTAAGGGGGGAAAAGTGATCAGATAGTGGCTAACATGTTCAAGAGTGCAAAATAAATCAGTCAGTAGGCAGTCAATCATGCTCTTACTAAACACTGCGTGATGTCTTCATGGAAAAAAAAAGTGCCTTAGTTTTTAATCTGAGTAATGTGTTTGGGCTGGAAAGAGCAATTCCACCCATCATTTAACATGCTGAACGAGAATATCCTCGAGTTTTCTGCAGTGTAGCAGCCCTATTTTCTGTTTTTACAGTCTCCAAGTAAAACCACAAGTGTATGTGACACAGTTACACTGAGTGAGAAGCCAAAAAGCTGCAAGGTAACAGGTGGTTTTCCTTCGGGCCCCGGACCTTCAGGGGCTGCACCACTAAAGCAGACTATTGAGTGAAATGATGCGGGCCTTAAACTAACAACTTAACACCTGGTTTGAGCTTTAGCATGACCTCCTCCCATACTCAAAAATGCACCCAAATCCTGTGTCCAAATGTACATGGTGCATGTTCCGACATCAATGTTGTTTCTGTTGTGTTCTGTACTAAAGGATTTGTTTTTTTTGTGATTAACAATTTTTTTTAACAAAATACAAAACTCGCAACCCCCCGCTCCTTCTGTCATCAACACCCACCCAATCAAAAATCAGGAAAAGATGACAGAAACTACAATATTCCAGGCCATTCAACAAAATAGGAAAAAAATAGACAATAAAACATAAACCAAATAAAGATACTGTATGTATAAATGACACCATAAGTTCTGTAAAGTATTTTTGATGAAGTGGAGGCTAAAACCAATTCAAAGTTTTACAAAGAGAAACCGATTTCAGTTGTGGAGAAATACTTTAACTCATCAGCCTAATGCCGGCGGTCTTTTTCTCGTCTTGACGTTCCTATAAAATCAAACATGTTTCATATTATCGTAAATATCGTTGTCTCGGACTGTAAAAGAAGGAGAAAGAGGTAGAGTTGTGGAGTGAACAAGAGTGCCTCTTTGACGTGTTTTTGCTCCAATGTTAAACAGTTTTTCTTCGTGTAAATTTCCACCAGGAGCAGGATGGGATGTCGTCTCAAAAGGAATCTCGTTGTAGTCTTGCAAATAGTGACCCTGCAAGATCCACAGTCTTTGCAAAATATTATAGTCTGCGATTAAAAACTCTGAGACTTATGACACATTGTCTTTAGACGTGAGACGGTGTCAGACTTTAGCCTTTTAAAAAAGTCTTTTCAAAGTCTTTCAGTTAATGCTAGGCATTAGAGAATCACAATATGTTAAAGTGCAAAACACATATTGAGTTGGAGCAGAACCTAAAATAATCTTTTTTTAAGGAAAAACAAGGAAGATGAACTGGGAAAGAGACTCAGACAGACAGGCTGAAACCAAACTTCCAGCATTGCAGACTCGTATAGCTTATTACATTGAATCGTGATATGTGAAATTTAAAGCTGTAGTGCGTACTTTCTGTCACCCCCATGAGGAATTCTAAGTAATGACAACAAAACTGTTGGGGCGTCCACATGATACAAGCCTTCCGTGATACATATACAACATACACACATACATAACTATACTTTGGCAGATGTGTAGATAGTTAAGTTTATCAATATAATTTTATATCATTGTCCAAGCTGTGTATCTTGTCTCAGTTTTCTTATAGCCTTGTGTTTACGGCTATTTGTCGTTTTGTCTTTTCTTCCTGTTAAAAAACATTAAAAACAAAACAAAATTTGCAGACTTGTTTATATGTTACGTGACGTTTCATCACATCACGTCTGCAGGGGCGCTGGGGATCCAGTGAGATGTGTGGCAGGACTTAAGGACCTGGATGAATTTAAAGAGGTTCGTAGAGGTTTAGAGGATAAAAAAAAAAAAAGGTTTAATAATGAATATTTTTCCTTTCTTTTACATAGTCCCATCCATATTGACATGCATTGTCTTTCAAGTGAGGTTACAGACTTCACTGGACTGGACTCTCTGGAAGTCTGCAGACTTGATGAAGTGTGGATTTAGACATCACATGTCCGGATGTTTGGTTTCAGCAACAGAGAGAGAGAGAGAGAGAGAGAGAGAGAGAGAGAGAGAGAGAGAGAGAGAGAGAGAGAGGTCAAAGGGATGTTACGTACTTTCCAAAGACAGGGTCCAGTGTACATGGGATATAGTTTTCATGATCGTTGATGGTCTTCTTCCCCAAAGTGATCTTCACATAGGGGTCACACTGAAAACACAAAACTTTCTATTAACTCATTTGTTCTCAAATCCCCTTCCTTTGGTTGCACTTGTTTTATTTCATTTCGTTGTTCCATGTTCTTTTCTTTCCTGACCATTTCTATCAAGTACCTCAAAATGTTGATACAAATGAAGTCCATTTATTCATTTACGTCTTTTCATTTTAGCATCCTCAGGATTTATCAGTCCTGTCCCCTGGTTAAATGTGTCTGGTCAGATACAACCCCCAACCTCTCCTTCTTACTTTATTTGACACTTTTCTTTTATACTTTTTAAATGTTTTTTTGGATGCTTTTTGACAATTTTCCAAACCCATTTATCTGTTGTTTTTTTATTATGCTTTTCCGCCTCCCATTTATATATATACATGCTTCATGAGAACAGGCTGGTAATAAAACATATTCAAATATCAGCTCTGTCCTCGGGTTAAATCCTATAATGAAAATAATGATCAGGTCACTTTGTCCTCTCCCTTCATACCTTCCCGTTGGTGTCTTTGGGCTGCAGTCCTTGAGCCTGGATGATGTAGATTCGGACCAAACACTCCTCAATGCCGTTGGGAGGAAGCTTTCTGAACTGTCTGGGGGGAGCGGGGACGGAGGGGTCCTCTGGCAGGGGGTAGATCTTGAACATACCCTGGTTAATGAGGCCACGTGGGATTCAAATTAGAGACAAAGACACAGTTAAAGAACATTAAGAGGAAAAATAATTTGGATGCAGCAGAAGAGAAAACAAGTTTTTACCTTGAACTCTCCCACCACTGAAGGATCTTCTCCTTCGTCCTGAGTCTTTCCTCTGTGCAGCTTAAACGTCTGACAGAAATCTGAGAGACCTTCGAAACCTTCCACCTTCTCCAGCTCCTGGTCAAACACCTGAGGAAGAGGAGGGGAGGGCGTTCAACACTTCTTGTTCGATTGCATTTAGATGCCTTGATAGTGTTGTTCACGTGACACTCAAATACAGAATGGAGAGAGGGATGAAAGGACTGTGCAAAAACAGAAAAGAATGACAAGTTTGAGAGTGATATAGAGGGGTGAAAGAGAAGAGAACAGAGGAGAAAAAAAGAGGAACAGAAGGAAAGAGTGAGAACATGATTATTTGAAAAACACACATGGTGGTATTTGTGTCATTTTTATTTTTAAGCATCTTTATCACGTTGCCAACCAAACACACACACATTATTCTATATGGCATCATGGCAGAGTATTGGACCGGTGTAATTCCACTGGTATTAGATGCAAACTTGAGCCCAAAGCTACTCAACAGTATATTACACTCACACACTGCAGGGGCGCTGGCATGTGTACATACTGTATCTGGGCAGGGACGTCTATGTGTCAGAAGCACAAAAAGATTAATTTGTTTTCATTAGTGATGTTTGTCTACTTCAGTCTCACACAAGCACACGCACAATCACACACACACACACACACACACACACACACACACACACACACACATTCCCTCCTATCACGGAAAAATTACGGCGAGCTGGAAACAGTGTTTCACTTCAGCATGAAACCAACAAAACTAGAAGTAACAAAACCAGTATTAAAACATAATTTCCACTTGGGATCATTAAAGTATGTTTTATTCTTATTATCAAGGTGAGAGGGGAAATGGAAAGAAAATGGAAGATAACTGGAACAGTTGACATCAAGGCAGGATCTGGAAGACCAAGGAAAATGTCAGAATGGCCTTGAGACCTGGTGAGAAATGCTTAGAAGAACCAATCACTGCAAAAAGAGCTGCAAAAAATTGTGTCAGACACAGGTCTAGTTGTCAACAGGACAACGATGCAACATACTTTAAACGACAAAGACCTGCATGGCGGAGTTACAAGAAAAAAAGCCTTTCCTGAGACCTCAATACAAAAAGAAGTGTGTAAAAAGAAAAACAGAAGCCTTTTGGAACAATTTGCTTTGGACTGACGAAACCAAAATGGAATTTTTGGTCACAAACAAAGAAGGAGAAAAAAAAGAAGCAGCAAAGCATTTATAGAGAAGGAAACCTTGCCAACTGTTCAGCATGGAGATGGATCCATTGTGCTTTGGGGTTACGTGGCAGCTGCGGGCACAGAAAACATTGTGCGGGTGAAAGGAAGAATGGATTCCAACAACTATAAATACATTTTAGAGGCTGATGTTCGAAGGTCAGTCCAGAAATTGAAGTTGAAGAGAGATTGGGTATTTCAGCAAGATAATCATCCAAAGTATACCTCCAAATCAACCATGAAGTATCTCCAGGAAAGACGGATTACGGTTTTGGACTGGCCGCCCCACTCCCCAGACTTGAATATCATTAAAGAATCTGTGGAGAGATCTAGATCATGCAAGAAAGAATATTTCTGAGCTAGAGTTGTTCTGCCAGGAAGAATGGGGGGGCGGGGGGCAAGAAATGAAAGACTCTTAGCTAGCTACAGGACGCGATTGCAAGCTGTTGTAGCTGCCCGAGTAGGAGTTACAAAGCACTAATTAACTTTTTGAATTGACTGTGTACTTATGTTGGCAGCTTGAATTTCCACATGAGAAATGAATCATTATTTTTAATTAGATTATTTGTATGATGTACAATTTGTAGGTTTCGAAAGGTGTGTACACTGTAAAAAAGGTTTTGAATTTTTTTGTCAGCAATATGTTATTTCATGTTGGACATTGGACATTTTTTTGTCCAAGGGACTTGAAACATTGCGATGTTCTCACTATAAGAATTGCAAGTTGCCAGTTGATATTAGTTATTATAAAAACTTGGTAATTAGTTGAAAAGACTTAGCATAGTTGTTAGGAAAACTTGATATTAGAAAACTTGGGACTTAGTTGGAAGGACAAATTATTTTTGTACCCTCAACTATTATCGTTACGTTGGCAGAACAACCTAGAAAGAGTTGTTAAAACTCAAAATAATTCATGCAACAAGTTCACTTTTTTTTTTAAGTTTATACAACTAAGCACTTTCTACAGTGTACATGCCAGGGATACTGGCCTTTCATCTTCCATCATCTAGTGTAACATCTTTGTAATTAAAGAAACATGTTAACTTTCTATAAAGGATGCATGTATGTATCATATATCAACTATACAACCCCTTGTGCCTTGTCTAAACCCTCTCCCCTCTCTCCTCGTCGCCCCTATCCCCTGATACTGGGTTTGGTGCTCAAGTAGTGAAATGATCCACTGTTTCCAGACCTCTCTTTCGTTTACATCATCCCCCCTCATCACTCTCCTGTTCCTCCCCCTCCATCCTCACCCTACTTTTCCAACTCTTTTACCCCTTCTCCACCCAAATCTAATACCGTCTATACCCTTCATTCCTCTCTTCTTCCTCCTCCTCTCTTTCCTAAGTAACCTCTGTGTTGCCTTCATTTAAAGTGTGAAAGTGCCAAATTGCTGATTTTACAGGGAGTTATTTTATGTCTCAGTTTTGATATGTCTCATGCACTGACTCCTAAAATGAACTTCACACTTTGTGACGGGAAGTGCTCTCTAAAAATCATACATTGAGTTGCTGGCTGTAGTAATTATGTCAGGATGGAGACAATTGCCTTTAAGTGAAGACAGCAATCAACTTAACATTTTACAAAGGAATTGTTATGTACCTGGTATTTAAGTTTTACAGTTACATGATTTATGCCTGTCAATTGAGCCGGTAGCACACACAGAATTTATGATACAGACGGAAGAAGTAGTCCAGGTGCAGTGATGTGATCTTTTGCTGCAGTGCACGTCAAGATGGCGTTTGTTTGCCGGCTTACATAGAACAACAACTTGTTTGGGTTGTTGTTTTGACGTGTCATGTAGTGATACCAATCACGAAGTGAAATAGATCAATGCAGCTTTGTCGAGGGAAAAGATCTCTACGATGTAGGAGGTGAAAATGAAGGATCACAAAATAATCAAACCTAAACCTCTTGTACTCTCTCTCTCTCTCTCTCTCTCTGTGCTCATCGACCTGATTTCTTTCCCTTAAAGCTATAGTGCGCAAATATTTTATATTAATGAACGTATGTTACGTTCAAGCCATTGCCAAATGAGTTAATACAAAGTGAATTAAGCCTGTCAGCTCCACAAACCTCTCTCTGTAGTAGTCAGTATGGCCATGTTTACAAAGTGATGTAGTCATTCCCGCACAGCAGCTCGAGGAGGGTACCCCAAAATTCTTCAACTTAAATTTAAGACTTTTTAATATCACCTTGGATGAAATACTATGAAACTATAAAATAAATAGGATAATAAAAAATAAAACATATGCATTATGAGGTGTTACAATGAATTCCACCTTTGCTAGATAATACGATATATAATATGTAAAATAACATGCCAATGTAAATGCCAATTGCTTCAGTGACTGTTTCATCCCGTTTTGCTTTTGCGTCTGAAGGCTGCTTGAAAGCAGCGGGGATAAAGAGTTGGGCTTCAGACACTTGCCCATTCTAACCGACGAGCTAACGTTAGCTTGTTACTAGCACGGTGCAAAGCATTCATTTATGACGTTATGGTATTTATTTAATCCTACAAAAGGACAAGAAATGTTTTAAGACCTTTGTAAACGAAATTTAATACTTTGGGAATGGTACGGTTTGTCTTTTGGTTCAGTATTTGAAAAGAAGCAGGATATCCGTTCCACAACAACTATATTACTGTTGTTCTTATGCTTCATAATAAAAATATTTGAAACAATACTTTGGGAATGAAATTTAAGACTTTTAAGGCCTTATATTTTAGAATGTTAAATTTAAGACTTTTTAAAGACTTTTAAGACCCCGAGGGTACCCTGCCGAGTGATGCGTTTTACGTCAGTGCTGAGAAAGGAAACGGCGGCGTTCAGCTTTGGAGACGAAGAGGACTGCTGCAACAGCTGAAAACCTGAAGAAGTGCCAACGAAATGTTTCAGTCATTGATTGTACTGCTGAGAAAAGACTTGCACGTCCAGCAGAAGGACTAAAATCCCCAAAAGAAAGTGATCGATGGCGAAGACAAAATTGGATATCCATAGGTGTGGCTTTTACTAGTTGGAGAGCGCTGAATAAAGAAAAAGGACTGGGGTCAGACACGGATGTCGCCTGCTTTTGTTGGTCATGGGTTTGTAACGTATTAGGAGTAGGAATTATTGTACCTGTAACTGTAACTGTCGGATGCACCGACAGTGTTGTTGTCATTACTTAAAATTCCTCATGGGAGCAACATAAACTACGCACTATAGCTTTAAAGATTTCACAAAACAAATCACAGAAAATAGCCTACTTACTCTCACTATTCCCATTTAAAGCAACACTAGAGAACTTTTCCCGCTTCGGTCCCCCTACAGGTTGGAAGCGGAATTGTCCATTATATTACATAGTCCAATTCATTCGAACTACTCATCCGCTACCCGATCTGGCAAACTTGCATAATGTAATGTAATGTAATGGACAAGTCCTCTTTCAACCTGTAGGGGGACCGAAGCGGGAAAAGTTCTCTAGTGTTGCTTTAAAGAAGTAGACCAATCATATAACAGAAAGCTAAAAAAGGGATTACTTGTAATATACTACTAGTATAAAATAGGGGTGTTGAAATTAATCATTTACCTTTTTTAAGAGCAGATACAGTAAAAGGGAGTTTTTTTTTTTTTTTTATATATATATATATATATATATATATTTTTTTTTTTTTTAAAAATATAGGAGGTGAAGCATCGTGATTGATTGTGATATTGAATCATTGACAGGATAATCGTAATGAAAAGGAATCGTGAGACCAGTGAAGATTCACACCGCTAGTGTAAAGGTGAAGCTGAGGTTGAGGAGGTTTAGAGGTGTGAAAGCCTTGAAGAAATCTGGGATGATGCAAATGACAGACAAAGTCCGGAAACACTGGCTCACTGAAATACAACAAATCCCAATCCTCCTGCACCAAACAGAGTACCAGGGGAGAAAGTAAAAGGGAGGGAGGAGGAAGGAGGAAGTGAAAATTGAAGGCGAGAGGTAAACCAAGTCATAACAAGGATGGAAACAGCAGCGTCTTTGTGACAGAAGCGAAACAAACCAATCCACTGTCATCAAGGAGGGAGCCAGAGGAGGAGAGGAACGAGACTGAAGGCAGGAAAGAAGAACAGAGGTGAGGAGGGGGTGAGAGTGTGGAAAGAGAGGGGTGAGCCCAGGACAGAGAGCTTACTGAAGGTAGAGACAGGAGATTGAAAGGGACACTACAAAGAAGGTCAAATGAAGAAATGAGGTGAACCTGAGCAGGAAAAAGAAAATTGGGTTTCAGGTGATGATGCAGCCTCTGGCAGCCATGTTGGAGGTCCAAAGTTCTTGTTCATCAACTCCATTCAGAAAACACAGTATAACACAGTTTTGATTTTAATCTGAGTATATATGAAGATACATTTATTCTTAAAGTTATATGTTTGGATCATTTTTGACAGCAGCTGCAGCAACAGCATTAGCTGTGACAAACAGCTCATAGAGCCTATTAAGGTCCTTTCAAACGCTACTTCTTCTCGAACCGATAACTAAGTCAAATCTAAACACAAATATATGATACACACATTTTTTAGATTCAGTCTGACTTACACTTTCATAGGATTTATTATCTGTGATGTCCATCGCAAATATATGCCAATAAATCCACTTAGAATTCCTAGAAAAAAGGCACTCCTTATATCTTCAGATACTCATCAGGTTTTTAAGTAATCTAGTGACAGTTATCTGTACATCCCGGGTACACTGCAAACAGGAACTGCTAATAGGTAATTCGGCATACTTACATACATACAGTGTATAATATATAGTATAGTATATACATATACACACTGCAATATATATATATATATATATATATATATATATATATATATATATATATATATATATATATATATATACACACACTGCAATGTAGATTGTTTTGGAAAATGTATTATTTTATTTCAGCAAAAAGTAATGAGCTGAATTTACTTTGACCAAAATCAAAAGTACAATGACTGCATATAGTTTACTTACTCAAAAAGTAGATTTAATGGATTTAAAGTTACTCTTAAAATTTTAACACAAGTTGATAAGAGTTAATTGTTTGAAAATAAGTCTACCTTTTCTGATAACCACATGAAAACAATATCATCTGTGCTGGATGAATCATAAGTTGCTTTTGTTTTTTTCAGGGATCTCCCATTTGCTTAATTGGTTAGGATAGATTTAGCCATTACCATAGCTCATTTTCTAGCGGACCTCCATGGTGACGCCAGACGAGAGCACTCAGTTGATGATGCAACTGCAAAGCCTCTGCAGGGGCCGCAGGAGACGGAAAACATTAACAGAAAGGTGACGAGAAGGAGGCGACAGCAGACCCGAGGCTCAGAGGAAAGGTGAGGATTTTAAGAAGAGAGAGTTTACCTCGGGTCAAAGCGAGGCTGGAAAGTGTGTCTCAGCTGACAGTAGCGACCCAGAGACTGTCGCAGGGCAGAGGGAACGGAGTAGGGAGAAGAGACGTAGGTGGCAGCACGGGGTGAGAGGAAGGTAAAGGAGGTTGGTAAGGTTGGAAACAGTGGCTCACTTCCCTGTGACAGTAGCAGATCTGACTAAACGGGTTGTCAAAGGAAAGAAAGGAACAGGAGACTGGAAGAGAGCAAAGGAAGTAGGGAGTACTTTTAAAAAGGAGGCGCTGGCACAGAGTAGGTGGGAGGGGAGGAGTGAGGAGAGGTAAAGCGACGGTGGAACCAGCGGCTCATTGGTTATTTCGCATGTTTCCATCCAACTGTCAAGTGAATTTTGAGTGAAGTTTTGAAACGTTGCGACTTAGATGTGTTTCCATCGGCAGGGGTGAAACCATTTAATAGGCTTCCTGAATGAAAAAAGTACACCCACTTTAAAAAAAAACTGGAAAGAGCCTTTCAAGGGTCAATGACTATTGGGAAAGCGGTTACTGTTCTCTATTGTGCCATTTAGTTTTTTAGCCACATTTTTATGTTTTGAGCTTAAAAAAAAAGACAAACATAAGCAAGTATGGTATGGCCTTTCTGGAAGATTCCTGCTGTTTAGAAGTATAATACTTTTGCATGAGATTGATCGATATCTTGGCTATTTATCTTCCACGCACCAATATGTAAAAAACTTATGCGTCACCAAAACGTGACTTTCAAGCTCTTTGTAACACATGTATGTAAGGATATATGCAGAAGACCTCATATTACAGCGGCAAGGCCAACCAAACGCGCTATGGAGGAAGAGAAAGAACATACAGTACAATAAATAGAAAGGACAGAGTTAAAGCTGCTTTACTGATGTGAAATGGCTTTCAAGGGAGAGGTTAGAGGTCTCATTTAAAGGCAATAAATGAAAGGCCAAATTCTGACATGATTAGTCATTTGTTTGGGCATCAGACAAGAAGACTGACGTGTGCTTTGAGTCCCGGTGGAAGAAAAGGTCGGCGTTTAGGGCCGAGAGAATCGGGATAAGGGTTGAACAGAGCGTGGGCGATGGCGGACGGGCTCCGGGGGACGGCGGCTGAACCGTGGCAGGCTCTTGAAAGAAACGAGACCAAAGACAGACGTTGACGTGATCCCCTCGTTTCAGACTTGCCTACATCGGAGAACAGCCTTTTCCCCCTGAATCCGTCCCACTGCGGCGTTCCCGAAGAGAATTCAAGACGGATGAGTCATTGGAGTCGTTCGGAAAAAATGGCCCCGGAATGTCGCGGCGCCGGGGCTGCGAGGACGGGGCATGAGAAGAGAGGGGGAGGAGGGGAAGGATGGAGCGACGGGACTGACGGAGGGAACTGGCAGGAGGGCAAAAATGTGATTTAAATGGTGAAGTTTGGAGCAAAACCTTTTAAGAAAAATGGAACAAAGGGCTGCACTGTCTCCATCTTCTTCATGTTTTCCTCTGTCGCTCTCCATCTTTTTTTTCTTGTACTTCATGTTCTGTATCTTCTGTCAATGTTTGTTTCCCCCAGACTAGGATTGGGCATCGAGAACCGATTGCTTTTTGGAATCGTTCCAAAAATTATGATTTCATTGGAATTTATTGGAATAGTTTGGAGGATTTGGTTTCAAATCCGATCATCGGTTCCAAATTTAACATGCGCAACTTTTGGTTTCCGTAGCAGCCAGGTGCTTGTTGTGTTGCAGCCATGGAGCCAGTAAGCGGCGCTCTAGTCTAGCTTTGTTTTACGCCCGGTAAAACTGCAAACCATTGAATCAAAATAAAACTTTCGTTTACAGGTCAGTGCATAGCTTCAGTGAAGTGGACATAGACAGACACACCAAAACATATTGGAGCAACGTGAATTTTGTTGTTGTCGTTTCTCATTATTCTTACCCCAGACAAATAAGAAGAAAATTATTAAATCCCCCAAATAATGACAGCATGCTGTGTCAAAAAAAGAGCGGTAGAAGTACTTATCGAAACAATATAGACTGGTTTCGCACACATGCGAGCGGTAGAAGTCAGATTAAGGTAAATCATAAATAATAAGTAAATACCAGTGTTGTAGTCAAGGCCGCCTAAACCCAGACCAAGTCATTACCAAGACCAGATTGTATCGAGACCAAGACAAGACCAAGACCAGACCAAACAACTGAAACATACGGTATATACTAGCTTATATTCGCTAAATCCCTTTGGGTGAGGTGTGAAGAGATTTCTGGAGAGTTTTGGTACAGAGGTAGATTGATAACTTTAGCTAGCTAGCTTCGCTAGCGTCACTTACCTTATTTTATGCTTCATACTAACCGCAGATAAAAACTTTAGGTGGTCCCGGCCGCGTCAGTTAGTAGAGAAATTGTGGTTAATTCCCGAGACGAGACCGAGACCTTCGAATAGTGGTCTTGAGATCAACACCGGTCTCGAGTACTACAACACTGGTAAATACATACAGTACAAATAATAACCAGAATGACTCAACGTGAAGAGATGTTTTTGTGCCATAAACTACACAAATCACAAAAAAAATGAGTGGGAGATGTTTTAATATCCCAAGACGGAAACCTCGCTGTACCTCGGAGGGCATCATTGGCTGTAAGCATCAAGAGATGTTTAATGGACTTTTTATTTCAGTCCCTCCTTTCAGTTTTACCTCCAGCTTGTCGAAGCCTCTCTCCAGGTACGTCCCGTACTTGTTTTTCTCTCCGGTCGAGGCGTAGAACTTACTCCACCAGTCCATGAACTCCTCTTCCTGTTGGTCAAATATTAGAAAAGTCAGAGGTTGTCAGGTAAACAATGTAAAGTAGGTGCCGAAGCTAAACGGAGATCAGCAAAAGCATTGAAAGATTTAGATGGAAATACCTCAATCGTAATGTTTTTATAAGCCACTTTAAATCCAAAAAATTCAGGGCATCACCTGTGACATAAATCCAGGGTTGGGGAGTAACTAGTTACAGTACATGTAACGACGTTACAGAATTGAATTACAATATATACAATCTAAAGCTAACTGTAATCCGTTACAGTTACGGGAAAAAATGTGTAATTAAATTACAGTTATCTATTCATGATTAAATAGGGGCATTGGCGCCAGCAGGATTCTAATTCATAGTACGCACAAAAAACGCCCGCACGCCTCATAACAGCAATATTCTTGTCCATTTCAACAAACGATGTGAACACCATGTTAAAGCTCCGTCCGTGGGTTCAGAAATACTCAGCGTCCAGCAACCAGTTTATCTTCGGACCGAGTCATAAGAATGAACATTCAGATCTGGGGCGTACCACAATGTTCTGGGCCCTGTAGTAAGGCATTTTCTATGAGCCCCTCCCCGCATCCACAGCTATTCATTCTATCATCTTTTGGGCCCTCCTCACATGAGGGCCCTGGGTACTCAGTCCCCTTTTTCCCCCCAGTCCGACGCCCCTGATTCTGATTAATAGTGGATGGGTTGTTGGTGAAATAAGGTATCATTATTGAGAAAATTATAACTGTCAAAGAACAGACCAGAATAGAGCTGTAGTCGGCTGCTGCTCCTGTGCCCATTTAGGCATTGTTATCATTAGATGTGTTGCATTTCTTACAGAAAAAAAAATGGATGCACATTGCTTACAGGATTATGGCTGCTGGCGCCACTGAATATGGGATTACATCTGAATATTTTCTGTAAAAAGCTAGGCTATATGTTGAATAATATTAATTCTGTTGCTTTGCATGTTTTTCATGTGCACAATGTCTTCTTCTGCCATTTCCAGCCATAGCCGTTTAGCAAAGTTTGATGCTATTCTGAGGTTTTGATTGGTTCGCCGGTTTGAATTTGCAGCGCCACCCATCTGACAGTTAAATTGCCTCGCAAGCTGTCATTCCAAATTTAGAAAAGTAATTGAAAAGTAAGGAAATGTAACAAGTTACATTACTTTGATAAAGTAACTGAAATAGTTACACTACTATTACATTTTAAATAGGGTAACTTATAATGGTAACCTGTTACACTTCCTAAGTAACCTTCCCAACACTGCATAAATCGAATGTAGTTTGTCTTTTTAGCTTGTTCTTCTTGAAGTGTTTGCATTGGATTAAACTCCACATCTTCTTTATTTTCATAAAAAAAAAAAACATAACGTCCGTGGCGACTGTAATGAACCCAATGATTTTGCCTAACATCTCAACTCCCGTAATGGCCTTTGACCTTCCAAACACATGAAAAGCCCTGCAGTGCGTGCTGTTTGCCTTTTGTAGAGCAGTGCACTTTTCATGATTTTTTTCCAATGATCACATGGCAACGGCGAGTTAGCCAAGTCACGTCAACACAAGTAAAACTTGCCTCTGGTGGCTCTGTCGCATTAAGGTCATGGTATATGGGCGTTCTGAGGCAATGGAAACGGGCAACATCAGAAAGGGAGCTGGCACAAAGCAGACAAAACCAGCATGGACATCAGAAGAAACATTTTCAGTTCATGTATGAATGAAAAGAATCCCTTCCATCTCTGTTACAAAGAAATATTCTGCGCACACAGACTTATTGTCTGTTCCACTTGTTATAGCTTTAATAAACTGGGGCAGATGGGATACAAACCTCAGTCTCAACAGACAATCATGTCGCGACTGAATTTATTATCGACTGCGTTCAAATTAAGCTATTTTGTCTGCATGTTGTCAGATTGTTGCACTTATATTGTCCCTGGGTACGTGGTGTTTGCGGTCAACATCACTGACAGAAAGCACTGACTTCAACTTGTCTGGGGACTGTGGCTTTGATGTTTGCTTTCCTTATTTCCTTAGGATTGGGAATATAAATCACAATAAGTCTCAAGTCTCAGATATGAAGTCCAGAGACAAGACCAAAGTCCAAAATCCAATGATTCACATATTCTTATTCATTAGGCTGCATCTAAGTGAAGTCACAAGTCATTTTGGATTTTCTCAAGTCTAAAGCTTTCAGACCCATCGACAACTCTGTAGTTAGGCTAATAGAGAGCCAAAGTTACAGAAGAAAGAAAATCTCATTTCAAATCCCATTCACATTTGGAATAACGCTTCTAACTAAAAACAGAGCAGTATGGAGTGTGGCCTCGCTTCTTCTGTTTAGATAAGCGTGGTAGTTTTTATTAAATGTTTCTCTCTTCTTTCTTTTCTGCTTCTTCGGCAGCATTCAACAGCTAGTTCCGACATGTCTGTGATAACAGCAGGAAAGAGAGAGAGAGAGACAAGATGGTGTGGAGGTTTCTGGACAGCAGAAATCAAAGCTGAAAAAGGTGGGACAAATTCACTTTAAAAGGAGAGGGTTTGGTGAATATTATGTATATGAACCAAACCAAGTTAGTGTACCTGCACTGCCATGCTGGCAAATGTTCACAGAAGCTGTAGTTTGTAGTTTTCTGTGCTCACACAGTAACCGTAGTTTAACTAAAATCCAAGCCACGGAGAGAAGGGGAAAAAGTGTGTTTTTTTCTGGTATAGAAAAGGTCACTGAACCCATAGGCCTACTAATACATTTATAATAATTAACATTTTTACTATTCTTAAATGTTTTAACTACACATTCCTAATGTTGTTATTATTCCATTTTTTCTCTAATGATACTTCACTTGTAAACACAGGTTGAAGACCAGTTGATTTTCTTCCCCCACATATCATCTGTGCAGACTTGGGTTGAAAATATATATATATTTTTTTTATATAGCTTGGGTACTTTATTAGCGAATTAATAATTAACGGAGATCATATCGTTTTAAACGAGGAATCGAAAAAATTAATGATACTTTTGTTTTAGAATTCGGACAGTAAACCTCGGGAACAGGCTTCATTTTTTTTCAGGAAGACCGATGAACGAAATGCTAAATGACAGGTTGCATGGAGTTACAGAAGCAAGAAGAATAGAGGCTGAACAGGAAGTGACATCATAGCTATAAATGTACAGTCTGTGCTGAAGTACTTTGTTGTAGAAGGGACATGACATTGCCCTCATCATGCAGCCTCAACACAATGTTTGAGAACGTATAATTATTGCAAAAAATTTTGCAAATAAAAGGCGTTTTCTTTATTTTTTTTATGGAAATATGCTCTTTGCACTGCTGCATCATGTGACTTGATGATTAAACAAATTTGCTCACAAACTTACCCACTGCAACATCTAGTGGCGGCATTAACAGTAAGAGACAGGTCAGACACACATTACATTTCATCACACACTGCACACTCAATCAATGCAGACGTACAAACGCTGATAACCACACGCTAAAATAACCAGGTTAAACACATTTTAAGTAGGCTTTTAAACACATTTCATAATACTTATTCTCATTACACATTAAGGGGTTTCATTCCAAAAATGAAATAAAAAAAAAAAGATGACTGCTGGCATGAAAGTAAAAGCCGTTAAAGTCTTACTATTACAGCTATGAGTCATCCTCAGCGCTCACAATGTCGTTCTGTTTTGGAGAATAAAATATCTTTGTTTTTGAAATGTTGACTGATGGCTTTTTGTGGTTTGGATACGAGTTATTTTGATTTATACAATATGATTTTTGGGGGGAATATATAACATCTTTGAATGAAAACCCTGTTATGTATTTTTATCAAGACCTTTTATTTTCTCAAGTATGAAGCTGCCTCATCCATCAAATCTACCAAAAGTCTGTTCACATTGGCAACATCGAGTGGCCTATTTAAACATTCATTTTTGAGTATTTTCTCACAGAAATAAAAACTGTCTGAGTGTGTGTGTGTGTGTTTCGATGGCAGCTGTTGGCCCTGACGCAACAAAGAAACAACGACTACAAAGATGAGGAATACCAAAGGGACAGATCTAAATACCAGCCTTTACCCCTTCACACAAACACACACACACACACACACACACACACACATACACTTCAGCACAACCCGTCCCCGCCCCGCAACCTTTAACCCTCCGAGGAACACTCAAGCTTAAAACACACTCATGACGCATGCACAACTTTTTCCTTTGTGTGTTTTAGTGTGTGTAGGCATAAATGTAGAACAAAAGTGCTCTTATGGCACTGGGTTTGTGTGGAATCCCCTTTCTACTTCTTCCCACACACACACACACTATGGAGTTCCTCATTTTTCCAAAGTGGCAGCATGGCATGGAAAAGGGCAGCACGTGGAGTTTAACTAGGACATCACACACACACACACACACACACACACACACACACACACACACACACACACACACACACACACACACACACACACACACACACACACACACACACACACACACACACACACACACACACAGAGTCTGAGGCGTGAAGTGTCTGGTGTGTGTTAATGTGCCCTCTGTGTGCTGCCGGTGCCAAGCATTGATGACAGGGGCGCCAGAAATTATGTGTGTGTGTGTGTGTGTGCGCCCACCAGTGTGTGTCAAGGTGTGTTCGCTCAAGTCCTGATTCAGACACATTAAGGCTGCCGGGGGAGCACTCTAGACTGCGACGGCTATTTAGTGTACACTCAGGAGATCGAACACACACACACGCACACGCATGCAGTGGTGTGTTCAGGGTGTCAGTGTGGTTTGCAGTCTATCATTACGCCCTGCAGGGAAAGCCAGGCTAACCAAACCAAGACTGGCACTGCCAAGAACTCGGCGAGCAGAGAGACTGGATTTACATAAGAGCTCTGAGCTGCTTAATAAATGCTTTTTCTGTGGGGTGGGGGTGGGAGGGGAGGAATCCCTTCCACAGCAGTGGAAAAAGTCAGAGGTCAAAGCAGCAACCCTGAAATGAGAAGAGGCTCAATAGGAAAAATCCAGACTCATAGAAACCAAAAGAGCTAATAAAAGTAATAGTAAAAATAGTGATAATCTGTGACAGTTTCCAGGATGCCTAAATTAACATGATGACCTGTGTTGCAATGCCGCGAGTGGCCACAAGAACAAATTGGCTGCAAGGATTCAAGGCTGACTGGCGGATGGATCCCTAACCAGGTCATCTTATACAGAAAATGTTGTACATTTTAAAGCTTAACGCATCAATCTGGAGCACTTTGAGAGCAAAATTAAGAGGCTAGAGCTACGTAGAATCGCTGCTCTTGTAAACAATGTTGTGTTCTTGTAAGCGATTTAACCATAAACACATTTTTTGTATAGCATACTGTACATTTGAGTCATCAAAAGGACAAGCTTTGCACGCTAAATTTGGACATTTAATTTTATAAATACAATATTACATATAGAGTATCCAATCCGTACATTAAGTATTCATTTTGTGAAACAAGGACCTTAAGCACTCATTCTTTGAAAAGTACACAACAGGTGTCAAAGGATGAAAATCTCATTCTGAAGGAAAGCATTTCATTCTCACGTTATTAGACCGTTCTGTGAGACAACAAAGGCGAGATGATCTGCAGCTTAAGTCAAACGCACCACTTAGACCTAACAAACATCCATTAGACATCATTTTTAATCTCAGTCTATTGATCCAAAGTGCTGCAGATCAAATACATTAACAGCTATTGAATTAAAATAGTTTCTACTGGATGATACCTGACAGGTCATATGGTGAAAATAAATTACAAATATACTTTACTTGGGCAAAAGAGTAAAGGTAATCCAGCTCACTGTCTGAAGTTAAACAGACAACTTGTCATGGTGGACAAGATATATTATTTTATAACTCTCCCATACCTCCCTTTTGACAAACTTTGCACCCTGATTTTCAACATTTAATGTTGCTGGACCCACTGATGGAGACCCTGCAGATTGCTAAGGCGCAAGGTGCATTTGGGGCACACTGTCAGTACTCATATTTTCGATAAGAAGATTAACGTTATGTAGTTTGTCATGTAAGTTAGTTAACGTTTAGGGCAATGAGGGGAAGTCAAACGCCATTCATCCCACACTGCAAAGACACAAACACCGGTGGAAAATCGGCATTTCTAAGTAACGACAACACTGTCGGAGCATACATATGAGGCAAGCCTTCGGTGATCGCGCACCACTCCCTCCCCTCCTCCACGCAGTTGCTAACACGGCGGATAAAAAAAAAAACGATGGACTCTTCAGAAGAGGTAATTATCTTGTAATTTCTATGTCCTCTGTCTCCAAAGCTAAACGTTGCAGTAAACAAAGCTGCACTAAGAAATACAGAGAGAGTTTTGTGAAGCTGATAGGCTTAATTAGCTTTGTATTAGTCTCGCATTGCCAGACCTTCCTCCACAGCGCTGCGGTGGAGGGTCTGGCTAGTCCACACAGCATTCCGGGATGGGAGAGAAACGTGCTCCGGTTTATCGGTATGTCTTCAAACCAATCACAGTTGTCATAGGCGGCGTTAAGCGCCACATGGAGCCCCGGTGCCGCTGCAAAATAAGCACGGGAAGGAACTTGTTTTGGTGGTTCAAAAGTTTAGTCGTGCAACAGATAACAGATAACTCAGATTGGACAGATAGTCTAACTAGCTGTCTGGATTTACCCTGCAGAGATCTGAGGAGCAGGTAACTAGGGCTGTTGGAACAAATTCCGAAAGTCGAATATAATTTGAATACCAAAAAAATCAATACTATTTGAATGCTGAAATTACTATTCAAATGTGATTTTGTTTTATATATAGGTTGGCTAACGTTAGCTAATCTCCCTCTTCTCATGTCACGTCTGATGAACAATAAGTACGGGAGTGAGAAACATAGTTTTAACATGACTTTAAAATCGACATCCACCAAAATGCTTATGTTATCAATAGTTAGCCCATTCTGGTTTCCTAACTGCGACGCGAGTTACAGGAGCTTAGCTGGGAGCTTCATGGAGACAGCTAAAGTTAATGTTAGCTGCCCTACAGCTCTCAGAGTTAGCTTTGACTTCATATATTACCTTCTTACGGCTGTATTCTCAGTAACGTGACAATCTGCAAGAAACAGGTTGCCTATAAATCCCTAAAATAGTAGTGGCAGCACCGTTTGGCTTAGTTATCAATGCCGTTAGCATCGTTGCTAACACTATTGTTACTTAGCGTTGTTGGAAGTCCCTCTAGTGGACAGAACGTGTAACAACAACCACATGCTTATAGTGGCATTGACAATGCATAAGCCTGAGTTTTGTAGTGCATATTTATAACAGGCTGCATTTGAGAATTAAATATTTGAATAATGTCTGAATATTAAAAAAGAATAACCAATGAAATTTGAATGGTATGATAGAGGAAGACTGACAGCTCTGTAGGTAAACATAGTACTCAAAAATCCACCGGAGTTTAAAATTCCAACACAAAGAAAGAGGAAGGTAACGGACATCCGGCCGAAAAAGAAGGACATATGGCGGAATATCCGACGGTAACAGAGCAATTCAGAAAGTGGAAGGTCGTGGATATGGACTAGCTTTGTATCAACTCATTTGGCAATGGCTTGAATGTAACGGACGTTCATTAATATATAACAGTTATAGCTATATACCTTTAAACATGGTGTATGTAATTTTTTGGGATTTCCTGAAACGACTGATGCTGTTGTTCCTCATGGGAGGACAGTCTCGTTTTGATGATGTTGCTGGAGTCTATCATCCAAAATCTCCTTTAATTGTTTAACTGGGTTGAGATGTGGTAGTCCTGTGGTTGGGGAAATTGTCTTCCTGGAAGACAAAACTCAGGTTTACTACTAGGTTTTCCCTTTAATTTGTCACCAATTCTGTAGATCCATGCACCCTCTGTTTAACAATGTGATGGATTTAAAAGAAACGGATGACCACCTGAATGCAAATACCTGGTGAATACTTTACAAGTTGACAAGGACAGCCTGAATGATCAACAATACTCAACTAACTTCTGCACAAGGGATTATAGCAGGGCTGGCCAATCATAGGCCACGGAGGCCCAACAGTTTTCAGGTTTTAACAACCAAAGACTGCGACTGCTTTACACTCCTTCCAGTAGAGGGGAGGAACTCACCTGCTGAGGTGATCAATTGGAATAAAAACCTGCAGACTGTTGGCCCTCCGTGGTACATGACTGGACACACCTACATGATTAGATACTGACTGCTGCAAAAGATAAAAAAGTGTGTCCTCTGGATTGGGACTTTGGAGGATCCAGCATCTGGGTTGTGACACATCGACAGTGTTTTGCTTCATGACGGAAGGTTGGGTGCTTTGAGGAGATTTTCCTGACCCACTGGGCCATTCTGCCCAAAACCTGTACTGAATTTAATTGACCCGATTCTCCAAAATAAACTGGACAATGTGAAGAATGTGGAAAGAATGGGATAAATGTCTTAGCAGAACTGTTTGTGTGTGTTTGTCATTGCCTGCGCTGTGGTTTCAAGGCAGAGCACCAAACCTCAAGTAAAAATCTGTGGCATTTTCACATAAATAAATGTCTTCTTTGCTATCACTGATTGACATTACACAGTAGTGACTCCATCTTTATCCGGTTCCTCAAAACTTTTCCATTTGCTGTCTTGGAATCTTACTGCCCGGAATCTCTTTTCTTTGAAAATTCTTCTGGCGTGCAGGAAATGATGCATACCAGATTTCTGGCTACTTTGGAATAAGCTAAAGAAGTAACGTTAGCCATAATCGCCACCATTGAATCATGGAAGGTTTACCACTTTTAGACCCACTAAGGAGCAGTTTACATAAAAAAAGAAAAAAAAGTCCTTAATTTGACCAAGAGGATATCCACCAATGACGGATAGTTGATGATCAGTCCTTCCAGAAAAATGCAGAGATTTTTTGTGATTGTTGCGGGCAAAAATCCTTGATTATGCAGCACGTTTTCTTAAAAAATGCGATGGAATATGCGGGATATTTATGCAATTTTATGCGATGAAATTGCGGGAACTTGCAAAAACTGCGGTTTGATGAAAAAGAGAAAAAAAACACCCTGCTTTTTGATGATGTTCACGTCGCGTAATTACGTCACTTCATAACATTCCCATGGCAACAGGGGAAAATGGCAGCTCTTGTGTGAAGTAAACGCAACATTTTTCAACTTTCTGCTAAGATATATTATGTGACTTTTTTGCAACGAAAATGTGGGGATTATGAAACCATGCAAGCCCCGCACATTTTGCGCGGAAATAGGCAATTTATGCGGCGAAAGTGCGACGTATTTGAAGAAAAATGCGGCCTCCGCATAAATATGCGGACTTTGGCTGATTATGCATTGAATTATGCGATCGCATAATCACGTTTTTCTGGAGGGACTGGATGATTTCTTTCTTGTGAGCAATTGGTGATTTGCAGTTTAAAAAAAACTTAACACCTGTAGGTTAAAACTGGGCTAAACTTGGGTGAAAAGGGATGTTTAGGTGTTTTTATGTGTTTTAGGTTTCCAAAGCATTAAGACTCTATATGCAGGTTCTTAATCCTTCACATATGAAATATTGTAATGTTAAAATATAGTCTTTAAATTGCTGTTGAAACAATGCTCATAGAGATGTAGACTATGGGTCCCTCAGTATGCTCCTAAAGAATTATGTTTCACCGCGACAAAAAGTTATATTAAGTTTGTAAAAAGTGTCAAAATACAGTGTTGTGCAAGTTCACATCTACCTGCTAGCTCAAAGCTCAGTTCACACATAATGAAATGAACTTCACGTTCATAATTATGAATTTTTAACTACGTTTACAGTCTCAAAAAATTAACAAATTTACGATAATTTCTTCCAGGTATTTTTTTAATAAGCTTCTCCGAGACTGGTCAGATGCTTCTGTTCAATTTGTTGTTTCAAATTCGTTGAATGATGTTTCCCGTGGCTTAGGTTTTGTTTCAGATTTAGGTAGGGGGAAACGTATCGACGGGGAAACAATCATAACATAATCGGCATACCGGTTGCCACAAATCCTCTTGTGCGGAAAAAAACCCACAATGCCTGAGCGTCGTTAACGATGCGAGAGTGAACGGCGCTCATGTTCCCATTCATTATCTGCAAACTTATAAGTTCACCGTTCATCAAAAACATGAGCATGTTCTATGAACGCGTTCATGCACAATAACGCAGCAGAACCAGAGATATCGTATCACATTCTTCTTCTTTATCAAAACCTGGTGCCTACATTACCCACAGTGCAACTCAACCGCCAACAGTTCAGTTGGTAATTCAGGTGTATTACTATATCATAGTGGTGAAAGTAAAAAAAAAATTATAATCGGGGAACTGCAGAGTCAGATGACAATGTCTTGTTGGCTCATCATTACAAGGAATAACTTTCTTATACCACAGTCATTTGTATTAAAATATCGAAGATAGCATCTGAAAAAAAAAACAATCTTGAACTTTTCAAACAAATTTCGCCAAGTCTTTTAACTTGCAAATCTCCAAATGATTATCAGACAGATTGACATAACGAATACCTAACCAGAAACGTCTGTTTTTTTGCGTGACATTTAGGGTTTGTTAATTTTGATGTATCGGCTATGCTGTAGTCTGGCTGGTGGACTTATAAAAGCAATACACCCATGCCATCCAGAAGTACACGGACACATTTGGATGACATTCTGGACAGCAAATATGTGCAGCATCCAGATTCTGGAGGTCACTATAGGGTCATGAATGTCATGAATAAAAAAGCCAGAAAGTCACCTGGCATGAAGCAATTTCAATTATTTTGTCTGGTTCTAAAGCAGCCAGGAAGGATTTATGGGACAAAAGGAAAACTAAAGTTTTCAGAGTGGGATTATAACAAAACTTGATTTTTTTTTGGCAATGAACTGGGACAGTTTTGATGACAATTAATAGGAGAGGAGGGACGCAGCACAGCAACAATTATTGAAGGGGCAGAAACTTATATAAAACATTTCACCGATGGAAACACAGACACAAACGCAACTAACTTCCTTAAGGAAGGAAAAACACAAGAAAAGATGGAGGCTGGTTGGATCCATGACGAATACTATCATCAAGCCTGGATGCTGCCGATGAAACGGGACACACAGTGTTCATTTTCCATCTGAGCGACGTTAGATCTCAAATATCTGCGCCTGCGAGATTTGGGGAGCCATGACGCTACTGACAGCCAATCTTCTTAAACTTATCCAACTCTGAAACTGAATCCGACTGATCCGCCTTGGAAGCCGCTCCGCTGAGCGCACACTCCGCTGCAGTAATCTGGTAATCATCAGACATACGCCCATGACCCGTTTTTTTGGTCGCGACCCAGAGATTAAGAAGCCAGGATTTACAGCACATGACAGAGAGAGAGCTTTCTTCTTCTGGTGCCATGAGATATTAGTCCGTCCTCTTTTTTTCCCCCTAATTTCAGTCAAGCTTTCTCCGATTCTTTTTCTTCCCTCTGCTTCTCTTAAAGTCACTTTCTCCCTCCTTAACCCTCTCCCATTTATCCATCCCGGCCTCGGCCTTTAGTAACTGTCTGCTTACAGAGAGTTGTGGTATAGAGGATCTGTAGCAGCTCTGTTGACTTTGGCCCCAGCCAGACAGAAAGCCAAGCCTTTAATTTGACTGGTTTCAATATCTGACCCTTAATAAAACAAATATCTTTGTTTGGAGAGAAAGAAATCACCCCCAATTACTGTCGAGCGAGGAGGGAGCGAGCACTACTGGATGTGTGTATTTGTGTGCGCAGTCTGGTCCGGGTCAAGCTAAGTCTTCAAATTGACCTGGCTTAGATAAATAAAACGGAAGAATGTTACAAGGAGCGTGGTCTCCCGTTCAAACCTGGGATCAGATTTCTTCTGTAACCACACGGCTCGGTGTGTGTCGCTCTGTAAAACCCTGATTTCTTCAGTAGAAAGTATTTTCCTGAGCCGCGACCAAATGTAAAAAGTTTCTTGTTTCATCCCGGAGTGGATTTTCTTCTTCTTTATCTCATTCCTTCCAGATCGACCCTCATCTCTGCGCAGCCAGAGTTATCCATCAGTGTCTTACATTAAATAAACCTCATCGATAAAAAGGCTTTCTCTGCAAAATTAGATCTCTGCTACTGTCAACTGCATTGCATTTAAAGCACCCTGTGGGTTATTATAAACATGAGGAATTACCTTAAAGAATCATGGTTTAGTGCCTTATGCAAATCATGTAACATCTTTGCTGATTTTATATTTTTTATTTTTTACCACAGTTCCAGGCACTCATTGGTTTCTATTCATTCTGTATGTATAATACAAAGAAAACACTGGATTAAGCCAGGTTCAAATCTTTAGTTTGATTTTGTTGACATATTAGTCACAGGTTTTTAAAGAGGGAATCTTATCGCTCAATAAATCATAAAATACTGTCATCAGCCATGAAATATAAAATGTTGTATAAATTAAACTCTGAATGACATATGAGCAAACCCCTCTGTAAAAACCTTCAGCATATAGATATGAATGAAACTGGAAAGTTTAGTAAGTGCTACTGAAATGGAGATTATTGGCTCTGAGTATGAGAATAAAAAAAACTGTATTGGAAAATTCTATACATTTTGTATTGGAAACAACTCTTTACAGACACAATATCTAATCAATATATCTTGTACATTAGTGGACTTCAGAGGTCCCAGAGGGTGAATTTAGTTACCTTTGGATTAGTCCCGCTTCGCCAGACATTCCTCCACAGCACTGTGTAGGAGGGTCTGGCTAGTCCACACAGCATTCCGGTACGGGAGAAAAACGTGCTCCGGTTCATTGGCATTTCTTTAAACCAATCACAATCGTCTTGGGCGGCACTAAGCGCCGGACGGAGCAACGGTGCCGCTGCAAAATAGCCTCAGGAAGGAACTTGTTTTGGTGGAACGTGTACGTTCAAAAGTTGTTTTAGTCGTGCAACAGAAAACTCTGATTGGACAGATAGTCTAGGTAGTCTGTCTGGATTTACCCTGCAGAGATCTGAGGAGCAGTTAACCATAGTCCTCATACAGCAAATCCAATACAACACAAAGAAAGCGGAAGGTAACGGACATCCGGCCTAATGAGGGACATCCGGCGGAATATCCGGCAGCACCGGAGCAATCCCGGAACTGAAACCTCGTCGATATAGACTCTTGGATAGAGCTTTACTTCAATTTTAAACTAAGCGGCTGCTGGCGGTAGCTTCCTATTCATCATACAGACAGGAGAGTCGTGTGAATCTAACTCTTGGCAAGCTTGTTCCATGGGATCAGTCTAATTACTGGTGTTTGAAACTGTAGCACTTGTAGTATGTGCTTTATTTGATGATGATGCATCAGGTTACTCAGTTTGTGTTATTTCCTGTATTTGTTAAAAGCCTTACATTTTTTTAAAAAAAAATTTTATTTAAGATTACGAAATGTCTTCAAAGGTCATATCTGTTAATATGAAACCCTTACATTTTGAGATGATATCTTGATCCACAGGATTTAATGTTACATTGCAACCAGTAACCAATAACATAGCTCAAACACGGCGTTCGTGGTATGACTGGTCATGACTGTTTTCCAAGATGGCGCCCACATGTAAACATGAACGCTACTGTCTTTATAATCTATCTTTGTAATAAAATGTCTGCACACTTACAAAGTTCTCAATGTTTTGGTTTACATGTAGGGACCGTCATTATGCTACCGTTGAAGTGTGGTGCTATTTTGAGCCTTGTTAGTGATATAGAAATAACGATTTAACTTCTGCCCCGAAAGCTAGCGTTAGCAGCTAACCACTGGTTTGCGGTAGCTTGTTTAAAGCTGGAGACGCATTGGATTAGCATGAAAACATATCCCAGAGAACGTTCGACTCGGTACACGTTATTAACCCCTAGGTTCATTTTGCGTCGGAATTGTCCTTTAATGACAATATATAATGTGCTTTTAAATCACGCTCGAAGAATTGTAAGCAGTATAAAGTTACAGATATAGTGAAACCCTTCAAATGTGACATGAATATATTGAATGTAAGATTAGGGAAGTGAGTATAGAAGTATTTATGTTGCCAATGTGAACAGATCTGTAGCAAGTATCAACTTTAATCTCTCGCCAACGTCAGCAGTTAAAAATTAGCTTATTGAATGAAAAATGGAAGAAGAGAAAGAAAGTACTGTATCTGTAGATTTGATGGATGGTAACAAATCATGAATAAAACAGATGAATGGAAAGCATGTTTGACATTCTGGTTAAGTGATATGAATGAATGAAATTTAAAGATGAGTTTGGTACCTACATCAAGGCTGGAAGTAGAGGCGGAAAGGTTAATGATAGCTGAACCGGATCCATCTGCAAGCTACGAGACACATGCACACACATAAACACACACACACACATTTTAGGTTAGCTGGTTAGGGTTAGCCACAACATTTGCATCACATTTTAGTGAATAGACAATGTGAATTATTTCATTTATCTGTGAAAAACGTTGGTTCGTAATGTTAGAAAACACACACACACTGTATTATATTACTGTATTATACGCTAACATCATTAGACATTACATACTGACATCACCAGACATATTAGTGACTCAAACACACAGAAACATCGTCATGTGTTTCCATCAAACAGCAACAATTAATCAAAAACCTTGTTTTGTGAGGGAAAAACTGAGCCTTTGCTTGAATGTTCTTTCCCTGGGAGGTTCCGCTCTGCGAGGTGCAGAAAGCAGCGTTGGGTTAGCGCTGATCAGGCCCAGATTAGAAAGACAAAGTGTTTAGATGAGGTCACGGAGGAGCTGAGCACATGAAGAAGATGGAAAGGGGCGAGGCAAGGATGCTGTAAAACACCAGCATTATGTGACAACCTCCACATACAGTATGTGGGCATATACAGTAATGTTTTAAAAGTTGGAATACTGTTTACTGCAAATGCTCACCTTCATATCAGCAGTCCGACTCTTTCATTCAGCATTCAGCACAGAAGACACGTGCCCCCTGTTTTTACTGTATGCCTACTGTCATGTAGTCAGCCATGTAAGTACTACCCATGGAGGAGTTTGGCGAAGTCTGAGCGATTAACCCCGATTAGGTCTGGGCTTAAACTACACATTCATCCCCAACAGTCTGTGTTACAAACTGGGTGTGAAATGTTTAACTAATATCTAATGAAAATTGCACTGCATCAGTAGGGTTGGGTACCAAAACCCGGTGCTAATACGGCACCGGTGCCTTAACAACTGGTATCTACCGGACAGAATAGTAACTTTGGTGCTACTGAAATGCCAGCGCTGCCCTCTGATGCTCCGAAACGGACGTTAGAGCCAACAGAAGCATCGCTGCATAAGACGCTAGTTAACGCTACACTTGGCAACAGGTAACGTTAGCCTACCGTTAGCTAGCAGCTGGATTAAACACAGTTAAAATGCTGACAGCTAACGTTAAATGGTGTGACTGTATTTCAATGTAGAGGATTCCAACACCGAGACGTAGTCTGCAGCTGCCGTTGTCGGAAAAACAACTCAGACGGTGCGTTCACTTGAAACTTGCCTCGCCAGCCTCGTGGTGCATTCAAAGTTATTGTAAAACACCCTTTTTCCATCTAGTGGTTGTTTTTGTCGTTTACCAGCAATTTATCGGTGAAAGAAGTTATTGTTATTACATATTTAATAAATCATTACATTTTGACCATATGGCCTTAGCAATAAACAAGCAGTTCTTAAAAGTCGCCGACTGTTGTTTTCTGCTCCCTTTTTCTTGTTTATATACTTTTTTTTTTATCTTTTTAAAAGTATCGGTTCAGGCACTGGCACCATTTTAACAGTATCATTTTGGCACTGGTATCAGAAAAAACCCAAACGATACCCAACCCTAATTATCAGAGATGAGGGCCATGTGACTACAATATCAGTCAGGACATTTTATTACATTATTGTGATTCATTCCCTTTTTGGATCAAGTGCAAATTCTATTCAAACTCAAAACTAAATCTTTTAAATGATTGCATTATTGGGTGCTACAAGTCCACCTAGCTGAAACTAATACAAGCTAATACAACAACCCTGCAATACATGCTACCTTTTTAAAAGTTATAACGTTTAGTTTTTTCATGACTTTATGGTTATTGTAGAGGGTGAAGTTAGTTGTGCTTCTAATATTTAAAGTCTGCCTTCATTGACATCAACGCAGTGGACAAAACAATAAAATATGCTCAGTATTAGTATTAATCAAGACAACTTTGTACCGAGCATAATGATAAAACATTTATTTTTTGGTTGGAATCTGTAAAACGATTTTTTTTGGGTTGACAAGCGTGACAAACTTTCAGCTGTCGCCGTAAATGTATCCATCGGTTGCATCACTGTTGTTGTATGCACGCAGAGTTGTTTTGATGTCAAAGCACTTTAATTGGATGTGGGCGTTAATGACAGGGCGTTTGCGCTAATTTTAACACCCCACTTAAAACTCATCGCACACACACACACACACACACACACACACACACACACACACACACACACACACACACACACACACACACACACAGATGAACATTAGCTCATACTGACTTCCCATGTCACCAAACATTTGACACCGCCCCCCATAAACACAACAAGACAATTGAGTTTTTTGCATCAGTGCAAGAGAATGGAAAAACGATGTGTCGTGAGTATGAGGTAACAGCAGTATATTAGAGACAGTCCCATTATGTCTCTCCTTATGTAACATATTGAGAGAGAAAAAAAACAGACCTCATCAATATGAAATTATGCGTGCGTGTGTGCGCATGTCTGCGTATGTGTGTGACGTGTGTAGCTGCCGTGGCGCCTGTGGGTTAAGGGATAACAAAGACGGACACACAAATAAATTAAAGACCAGAGAGGATTTAAAGATGATGGAAGGATCACAGAGGGGATGAGTGGTTGATGAACCACAACAATGAAGAGAGAGAGGAAGAAAAAAAGAGGAGGATAACAAGTCCCCTTAATGAGCTACCACATTAAACCGACTGCCAGCTTGATAGACAGAAAAGGAAAGAAGGAATGAGAAAATGAATTAAAGGGGTAAAGGGAATTAAAGAGCAGGATGGAGGGAGAGAAATAGACAAACGCAAAATAAGTATGGTACAGTATGTTGACAGATATGGCACAAAGGAAAGGAAAGTAGTGATACCAAGAGGGATGGAGAAAAGACGGTAAAACGATTGGAAGAAAACAAGTAGAGGAGGGGGTCGGAGGTAGAGGAGGAAACAAAGCAGAGAAGGAATGAAAGGAGGGATGGAGGGACACAGAAGGTGACACAGGAAGGAAACGTCATGAAGGAAGGAAAGGGAAGAAGAGAAAGAAACAGGAGCATGGTGCAAGGACAAGAGTAGAAGGAAGGAAAGAAAGGAGGACACTATAAAGGTAAGAAAGTAAAAAAAAAAAAAAAAAAAAAAAAAAAAAAAAAAAAAAAAAAAAAAAAAAAAAAAAAAAAAAAAAAAAAAAAAAAAAAAAAAAAAAAAAAAAAAAAAATAACCCTGTGTTTGTTTATACACACTTTCACACACTGTAACACACAAACACACTATAACACACACACACACACACACACACTGTAACACACACACAAACCACAGGATCTGTGTTAGATATCATCAAGGGTCAGATTTTCCCCTTCAGTGATCACCAGGAGGAAGACTTCACAAAAGGAGAGAGGGAGGAAGACGAAGAAGATGGGGAAGGGGAGGAAGAATAGGAGGAGGCCCGAAGAAGGAGAGGAGAATGAGAGAGGAGGATGGGAGGAGAGAAGGTGGAGAAAAAAAAAGAGAAGGAGGTTAGGGAGGAGAGGGGGAGAAAGACAATGCAGACATGCAATGTGGAGCAAAGACGAGAAACAAAAGAAAGAAAGAGAAGATGTGACAAGGAGGGAAGAAAAAAGGAGAAGAGATTGAGCAGGTGAGGAGAGGGGGAAGAAAGGGCGATGAGATGAGGATGCAAGAAAGGAAAGGAGGAAGAAGAGGAAAGAGAAGGAACTAAAAACAATTAGACGAGAGAAGTGAAACAATGATGTAAAGGCTGATAAGAAGAGAGGAAGAGGAAAGAAAAGGAGGAGTTGAACAGAGGAGAGGGGAAGAAACAAGGAGAGAAGAGTAAAGAAAACAAGGAAATAAGGAAATAAGGAGGAAGTAGGAGAGGAGAAGAGGAGAAGGAGGAGAGGGACCAGGAGAGGAGACGAGGAGACGGGAGGCAGGGAGAGAAAAAAAAGGAGAGAAAAAAGAAGGAAAGAGAGGAAAAAGGAGAGGAGAGGAAAAAGAGAAAGAAAACGAGACAAGGAGGGAAGAAAAAAAGAGGAGAAAAGAAGAGGAGAAAAGAAGAGGAGAGGAGAGGGATGACTGGGGAGAACAAGATGAGAGAAAAGAAAGAGGAGAGAAGATAAGAGGGGGAGGAAAGGAGGGGCGCAATGAAGGGGGAGAGAAAGAGGGATAGCAGGACAGAAAAGAGGAGGAAGACTGATGTTTAGAAAGGGCAAAGAAAGTGATGAAAAAGAGGCAAAATGACAACAGATGACAGGCGAGGGGAAAAAGTGAGGAAGAGAAGGAGAAGTGAAGGACATAGGACAAAGGACAAAGGAGAAAGAGAAGCTGCACGACTCCAGAACAGAAGTCTTGAATCATTGGATCCACAGAGACAGGGCTGACAGGAACCACGATCCTGGAATTCTTACCCCGAAAAAACACAACTTCTCCACATATTCACCGTCTTTAAATGTTACTTCGGTATTCTCAAAAGGGGCCAATCCAGTGGTTTTCCATGTTGTAGCCCATTAACTTCAAATCCTGTGCACTTAAACAGTACAGCAGAACATTTTCCAACATCTACCATACTGTCTTTACTGATTTCTTAAAAGGCGGACATTTAAAAAAAAATTTTTTAACACAATTACAGTTCAGAATAAATTTCAACTAGGGAAAGAAACTAGAAAAACAGCTGGCCTGGCTCTGTCCACAAAATCTCACTAATTAATTTTGTCTCATTTGTTTTAACTGCATTAAAACGTATACAAAAAAATGAGAGAGAGAGAATTCGCTGTGCGGGGAGTTGTGTGCCCGAGAATTTCTGTAATTATTTCTACACTCAACCACTCAGAGGTGTCAAGTAACGAAGTACAAATACTAGGTTACCTTATTTAAGTAGAAATTTGGGGTATCTATACTTTACTGGAGTAATTATTTTACAGCAGACTTTTTACTTCTACTCCTTACATTTTCACACAATTATCTGTACTTTCTACTCCTTACATTTTGAATATAGCCTCGTTACTCCTATTTCAGCTTGTTTTCATTCCGGCTCGTCATCGTTCAAAAACACACACACACAAAAAATCCTATCCAGATAAATCGCGCCATCCGGAGAGAGTGAATTTAATTGTGGTTGGATGAGAAGTATAAACATATACCATTCCGACACCCTGTTGGTTTGTACACGATCCATCGCACCTGCACAGACTCGGTGCTAATACGGCACCGGTGCCTTAACGACCGTTATCTACCGGACCGAATAGCAACGCGGATTTCGGTGCCTTATTTAGGTGCCACTTAAAGTGATGGTTCGGAGTAATTTCACCCTAGAGTCCTTTGCACCATGACCTCGAGCCAAACACTCCCCCAGAAGCTTTTTTCAGCTGGGTCGAACATTGGGAGAGTTAGCTAGAGTAGCGTTATCAGCTGAATAGCTTAGCGCAGGGGCTAATGGATCCGAAGTGTCTCTTAACATTACCCCACTAATAATGCCCGAAATGATACCAAACGTCTACAATAGTACAAATAGGTTATGCACTCATAAAACGATGCACAGTAAAGTTTGTAAGTACACCAGAAGTTTATGAACACTTGCCTGCTGGCTTATGCTCTCTGCTGCTGCTGCTGTTACTACCGGGCAGTAAGAGTAACAGTAAATATTTATTAATTTAATGATTAAATAAGGTAATGTCTCCAAACTTACCTCAATTATAACTTATAAAAAATAAGTTAAATTAAAAAATATTTTTGTTGCATCTCTTTTCGGTGTTGTAATTTGTAGACGGCCCTAAGCACTGGTCTTAGAGCAGCAACAACAACAGCAGAGAGCAGAAGCCAGCAGGCAAGTGTTCATAAACTTCTGGTGTACTTACAAACTTTACAATCCATCGTTTTATGAGAGCATAACCTATTTGTACTACTGTAGACGTTTGGTATCATTTTGGGCATTATTAGTGGGGTAATGTTAAGAGACACTTCGGATCCATTAGCCCCTGCGCTAAGCTATTCAGCTGATAACGCTACTCTACGCTAACTCTCCCAATGTTCGACCCAGGTGAAAAAAGCTTCTGGGGGAGTGTTTGGCTCGAGGTCATTGTGCAAAGGACCCTAGGGTGAAATTACTCCGAACCATCACTTTAAATGCCTCCGCTTCTCTCTGATGCTCCGAAAACGGACGTTAGAGGGAACTGAAACATCGCCGCACGGGACGCTAGTTAACACTACAGTTGGCAGCAGGTAACGTTAGCCTACCGTTAGCTATTTAACACTACACTCGACAGCAGGTAACATTAGCCTACCGTTAGCTATTTAACACTACACTCGACAGCAGGTAACGTTAGCCTACCGTTAGCTATTTAACACTACACTCGACAGCAGGTAACGTTAGCCTACCGTTAGCTATTTAACACTACACTCGACAGCAGGTAACGTTAGCCTACCGTTAGCTAGTTAACACTACACTCGACAGCAGGTAATGTTAGCCTACTGTTAGCTAGCAGCTGGAGTAAACACGGTTAAAATGCTGATGGCTAAACGGTGTAAAAGTGTGTCTGTATTTCACTGGAGAGGATTGTAACACCAGACTGTAGCAGCCCTTGTCTGAAAAACAACACAGACTCAGCCTGAAATAAGTTATTGTCATTACATTTTTAATAAATCATTTAATGTTGACCCTGTGGTCTTAGCAATACACAAGCCGTTCCTTAATGTCGCCTTGTGCTCCTTTTTTTTTTAAGATCAACTTTTTATTGTTTTATATTTTTGAACAGACAAATACAATTGAACAAGGTGCTTCCTTTTTTGTGGAGGTGGGGTAGTGCACAATAGGCCCCTGTGGGGCGGGCTAAGCTTTTGTCCTTAATGATGTTTTTATTACTTTTACTTTTATACTTTAAGTAGTTTTGAAACCAGTACTTCTACACTTTTACTTGAGTAAAAAGCTTGAGTTGATACTTCAACTTCTACAGAAGTCTTTTCAAACCCTAGTATCTATACTTCTACTTGAGTAATGAATGTGAATACTTTTGACACCTCTGCAACCACTGAAATCATGGCTTCAAATTTAAACGTTAATTATTTTATAACTAAATAAGCAACAATCGAAGTGAGGGACTGTAACTTCTCTTTCTGTCGTCTCTCACTTCATCTCTTCCATCATTCCTTGGCTCTCTCCATCTTTCGCTCCACTTTCGCACAGTAACTCCCTGAACTCTCTTCTCCTTTACCATTTTTAGTAAATGCAACAACAACATTATAAACATAATAATTAGTTGGTGTTTTTATGTTCTTTTTTATGGACTTCGGGGACTGTGGTCGGTTTGATGTTAGTGCATTCCTCAGCCTTCAGTGCTTATTGGTGATTACACAAGGATAACTGTCGTCTATGTTTGTGTGTGTGTGTGTGTGTGTGTGTGTGTGTGTCTGCATTATTTATGTTTGCCCCCTCAACAGAGTGTATAAAAGCCTCCTGCCAACTGCCAAACCAATGAGACCAAATTATGTTGTCTCCTGAATCTATACAATTCACTAATATTCAAAAGAAACCATTTAATTGACCACAGCAGTGTGTGTGTGTGTGTGTGTGTGTGTGTGTTTGTGTGTGCGTGTGTCCGCACACGCGTGTGTGTGTCAGGGGATAAGGGGATTGTTTCATGTGTTTACAGACTTTGCATTTCCACCATCGTAAAGTTGGATGTTGGATATCCTCGGTTGACAATCTTTCCCTCAGCTTAAAGGAGAATTCCGGCCATTTTTTACGTTAATCTTGATCACTATAAATATGTGAGTACAGTCGATAGAAAAAAACCCCGAGCCGAATCAAAACGGAATAGCTGCAGCTACGTCTATAAGCTTCAACTTAGCTAAAACGGCAGTTGTTGAGGCAGGTTTTAGAGTGCCTTTGTGCTTCTTAACATACACAAAATGCAATTAAAATGTCTGCGCAACATGAACAGGGCCCTAACGTGACAACAAGATGCGTTTTCAACTCAGACATTGTTTAAATTCACCTACCCTGTCTCTATCCTGCTGGTAGCTAGCTCGCCCTGCTAGCTGCTAGCTGCTAGCGGTTAGCTGCTAGCTGCTGTCCGTGATAAGTGTGTTCAGCCAGCCTTATTCTGTGCGCGACCTCGGCTCGCGCGCCATAAATCGGACGCGGCGGCCGGATATTACATAATTTTGACATCACGATGTCACGCGCCACCTTGGATGCGTCTAGTATATAACGGCTTTAATTCACCCATGGGCTCAATCGGACATTACGCGAGCTTTGTACTTGGGAGCTGTCCGGTCCAAGTGATTAGATAGGTTCAGGATTATAGTGCATGTGTAAAAGAGACTTAGTTAGAGGTGATAGGGGGATTTTGTAACCTTTGACAGAAGGTTACAAAATCCAGTTTTTATGCTAAGCTAAGTTAGCCAGCTGCAGCTTCGGCTTCTAACTCTCGGCAAGAAAGTGAACGAGCATATAATCAAAACAATGTTTTGCAAACATATTTGCAACAGGTTTATTTATCAGACCATGGAGCAAATTTGAATCAAACGCATAAAAAAAACTGTAATGGCTTAAAACTGTCCGACGATGATTGTTCTCACTGTAGTCCGTCATTTACCGGTTGAAGCTTTGTGTTCTGATGGGACGTTTAGTAGTGCGGAGGTCTTTCACGTGGAGCTCTAGAAGTCAGAGTGTTGTGCACACTTAACACAGAAACACCGTTTAATAACGTCTTTTTGGGAGTGTGTCCTCATGAATGTGTGGTCATGTCTGTGGGTTTTGAGTATGTGTGCGTGATAAAATGTCAATTGTGTGTGTGAAACTGGAGAAATTTGAATAGGGATTAAGTTGATTGGAAAATAGTTTCCATGTTTCTCCTGTAACAGCAAGAAAGAAAGAAAGAAAGAGAGAGAGACAGAAAAATAAATGTCTTTAACTTGGAGAAAGCAGACCGAGGGAGAGGGAGAGAGAGAATGTTAATGATTGGTGACGAGCGCAGGTCTCCCACCGACCACAGGGACGGTTGCCATGTCATCATGTCAGAACATGTTTATTTATGCTGCTGGTACCACTGAGAGCTCTTTCTCTCTCTCTCACACACACACACACACACACACACACACACACACACACACACACACACACACACACACACACACACACACACACACACACACACACACACACACACACACACACACACACACACACACACACAATGATACAGACACACACACATTCAGACTCCCCTTATAATCAGTCCTTACAACACACAAACACACGATCCCTGTGGAAAAATAAGTGTTTCTTACTTGGCCTTTTACACCCCACAACCGAAAAAGCACACATTTAAGCACTCATACAAAGATGAACAAGCATTAACTGAATTGAAATGTCAAATGCGCACACACACACACACACACACACACACACACACACACACACACACACACACACATTAGGAAAATCACTGGATCATTGGGTATTAAACCACTCACAGTCAGTTCAGCTGTAATGAAGAGCAACTGGAGAACAAAAGTTCAGCCGCAGTTTTTTTCTTTCACCAAACTAACGCAAGCAGCAGCGGCATTTCTTTTGTGAATCAAATGCTTTGATTCGTTCAATAAAAGTGATGCCTGTGACAGCATCGACTGATTATCGATTATTAGTGATTATACCTTGGTTCAGATACTGTTGAAGAATAAGAAAAGCTCGGTGGAGAGAGTTATAGAAGCCTGTATGTGGTGTTTTTAGTAAATACACAGAATGAAGATATTTGTTTAATGCTGAGAGTAGCTTTCAGGCAGCACATACTTCCAGATTAAAGTTATATTCATTAAGAGTTTGACTATCAAAAACTCCCTTTTTGATACTAATAATGGTGTTTTCTGCAGTTGCCATTCATTGTATCTCCATTATTGTTTGTAATTTTGTCTGATTGACGGGAGCCTCTCTGTTCCCCGATCTCTACAGCTGGATTAGAGCTGTGTTAAAGAACATTTCCTGCTGCAGCTTCAAATTAAAAACTCTCATCTAGGTCACCACGGGGTGGCTTTTATTGCGAAGCAACTACAGGAAACGCGATGCGTTTGTCACCATTAAGCGCAGGTGTCATTAAATATAGCAGGACTTTTAGGTTGAGATTCTCCGTTGCTTCCCTGCTGAATTGCACTTGTCAAACGTAACTGAAATTGTATTGCAAAATTACAATAAAAGGGGTTGCAAGCCGCTGCAAAACTTTTCAAAAAAGGGGTCTAAAAATTTAAGAAATTGGGCTGCAAATCATCCTCACTAACTAGCAAGTATTGTGTGTGTATTTAAAGCCTTATATATCTTCTTCCTCTGTGCCATAGACTGTTGTTGTACAAACACATCAGTGAGCCACACTGTTGCAACTGGGTGACGTGTTCCTTCATTCCTTCATTACTATGAACACGCACACTGTAGTTTATTTGGACTCAGTCCCACACACACTTTCCTGCTGCCAAAAATAATCTCTAGAGCACCAAATGTGGATTAATCCGCCGCTGAAAATAGTGCCAATTGCACTATTTCCTCCTGTTTGATAAAAACTACCATCGGTATTATTTTAAAGAATTAAACTTTACATTTGTGACTCGTTTTAAAGATTTACGTCTCAGTAGAAAACAGTGGGTTTGAGGCTGAAAACTTCAGAGAGTGTGGGGAAGTCAAAGTATAACATCGCAATGTTTTTTTTTTGTTGGTCTTTTTATGGGATACACTAAGCTTAAAGGCAGTGATGATCTTTTTTATTTAGGATAATAGCACTTATTGCTCAGAAATGATGCGGTACTGTTCACACAAAGCACATTGAACCAACTAACTGACAGGTTGCTTTTACCTGGTCAGGCATGAGCGGCTCCTCGTCATCGATGTCAATAAAAACCTCCCCAGAAATCAACTGGGGCGTCTCACCTGCGCATACAAAAACACACAGCAGAAAGATGTTTAGTAACATTGATGATCAGTCTGGCTCTTTACGAGACATGTTCACTTCCATCCATGTCTTACGTCTCCAGTCCTCGTCCTCGTCCTCCACCTCTCGCTCCTCCTCTAGGCTGCAGCGGTACTCCTCCAGCGACCGGATGGTGCACTGACCGACCACTGGCTTCCTCCCAAACTGACGGTTGTCGATGACTTTGATGACGATCGGCGGCATGTAGAGCTCCTCACAGGGAAGTCTCTGTGGAAGGAATGAAGAGAGAGAGAGAGAGAGAGAGGGATGATCACCTGGTAGGGGTGTTGAAGTTAATCGTTGCATCACGATGCGGACTAAGATGATTCTGCATTGATGCAGTGACAGACCATAAGCGATTATTGCCTACGATTTTTCGCCCGATTTTTTCCAGTCACTGCTTTTTTTGTTTTTGCCTTTTGTCGGTTGCCTGCTGTGTTCAGACTCCACTAAATTCAGGAAGTGTGTTTTTTAAGAGCAGATACAATAAAAAGGGGAGTTCATATATATCTGAGTGCTTGAATTTTTGATGAAAAACATTTGGAGCAATATATAATAAGGAGGTAACGCATCGTGATTAGAGGATGGATACCCGACCCGAGCCCGACGGAACCCGACGGGCCGGGCCAGGTTCGGACAGATATTTAGAGAGGCTGAGTCTGTGTTGTTTTTCAGACAACGGCAGCTACAGTCTGGTGTTGGAATCCTCGCCAGTGAAATACAGACACACTTTTACACCGTTTAGCCATCAGCATTTTAACCGTGTTTACTCCAGCTGCTAGCTAACGGTAGGCTAACGTTACCTGCTGTCGAGTGTAGTGTTAAATAGCTAACGGTAGACTAACGTTACCTGCTGTCGAGTGTAGTGTTAAATAGCTAACGGTAGGCTAACGTTACCTGCTGTCGAGTGTAGTGTTAAATAGCTAACGGTAGGCTAACGTTACCTGCTGTCGAGTGTAGTGTTAAATAGCTAACGGTAGGCTAACGTTACCTGCTGCCAAGTGTTTGTTAACTAGCGTCCCGTACGGCGATGTTTCAGTTCCCTCTAACGTCCGTTTTCGGAGAATCAGAGAGAAGCGCAGGCACCTTAATAAGGCACCGAAATCCGCGTTGCTATTCGGTCATTAAGGTACTGGTGCCGTATAAGCACCGGGTTTCGGACGACCCCCCTCCCCCAGTAATCTCTCTTAAGCAGTAATAGATAATGTGGAGTGAGCCGGTCATTACTCATTACTGCGAATTAGAGCCCCAACAGGGTGATTCAAGACGAGTTAGGATTAAAGGCCTAAAATGCCACAAAAATGAATAAATAATCTTTATATTAAAAAAAGAGGAATTAAAAAAAAGAGAAAATCATGATGGAGAAGTAAACAAGAAAGGGAAAGAAGGGCAAGATGAGTAAAAAAAAAAAAAAAAAAAGACCTATGCCTGACTTTAATTGGCTATGCCACCTGCCCGCCTGATGCTGATTGGCTATGGCTGCTGACTGTCTGAAGTTGATTGGTCATGCCTTGGTGACAGTCCAATCAGGACATCATTACACCTCAGCTGGCCACTCCCACGTAAAGGAAGAAATGACTGAACCCATCGAGCTAGAGATTTGATCTTTGTGAAAGAAATCAGGACGCAAACGTCGGATTACAATCTCAGGTTGCGATTTTAAATAAATGTTTACGTGTAAAGTGGCGCCATGAAAACGAACATTTATCTTAGATGACAATATGGCTTACTCGGTTCTTTTCCACGCTGTGCCGCATTTTAGCAAGAACACACTGTGAAACATCTGACTGTCATTAAATGTCACCACAACTTGACAATTGGAATTATTATTATTATTCTGTGTGCAGAAATATGGAGGAGTAAAGCTGCCATTGTAATAGATGAATAAATAAATGGCTCAATAAATGAATAAAGAAATAAAAGAAATACATGTAGAAATAAATGCCTCAACTATCAAATATACACACAGAAAAAATTAAATGTATTGATTTATATGACAAATTACTTATTTTTGGATTCATTTATTTTGTGAAGAAATACAGGAACAAATAAAAACTTAAAATATAAAAAAATAAATAGGAAAATAAATAAAAACAGGAATAAATGTAAATGAACACATTGGGAAATAATTAAATGTGAAAAAGAAAGAAAATGAGGACAGAAATAAGTGATTAATAAAAATTAATTATTATTCACTTATTTACAAATTACTTATTTTTGAGAAAGAAGTAGAAATGTGAATATAAAAATAAAAATAAAATGATTACATAATTATTTTTATTTTTCCGTGCATATTTATTGATTTTTAAAATGCATTTCTTTCTATGCCATTTTATTCATTTATTTATTATAATGGAGATAACAGCTTTCGTCTTCCATACAGAAATGTCACATATACACCAGAAAAACTGTACGTGCGGTTTAATATTTCTTTAAGAGGGAGATTTGTGCACTTCAGTATTACCTCGTTTTGCCAGGCAGGCTCAAGAAGAAAAAAGAGAGTTTGTAACTGTAATCCATTTGAGCCTTCCGACTTTAAAAAAGGCTTAAGTGGGGCGGATGATGCTAAACTCACAGAATAAACTGAGAGAGCTAACATTAGGCGGTCAGACTCTTCCAAAGAGTTGTATTTAAGGAAACTATGCACATGACATTTTCTTATGCCCCTGTGGCATACGAAAACACTTACGCAGTCAACTTAGGACCTTAATATTGTTAACATTAAATGCTTGGACTCGGTTCAGGGGCTGAATTTAAGGGAAAAATATGTGCATATTTCCACAGTCCGATTGAGGCCGTCACACTCTTGCGGTGGTCAACACAGGACTTTAATCTTGTTAACATTAAACTGCCGGAGCCAATGCAAGAAAATGTATTTGAGGGAAAAGTATGTGAATATTTCCAAACTCCAGTTAAACCTGTCATAATATAACACTGAGGTGATCAACTTCAGACCTTAATATTGTTAACATTAAACTCTCTGAGCCTGTTCTGGAGCCGCTGTTCGGAAAAACCTGCGTAATATTTCCATATTTCAGTTTAGGTTATTATAAGAAAACACTTAGGCTGGAGTTATGATATCAATGTATACTCACAGTTTGAAGAATATATAATAAATGTTGTGTTGGTTAAAATAAAATAACTCAAACAAACGTTCTATATCATATCCACTAACGGTGTGACAGTGAAGTGAAGTTAGGATGTAGACAGGCATGTAGGTTAGCCCAGAAGTCCATAAAAAAAATCTATCTTAAAGTTACAGATTATATAATCAGCTTTAGAGTCATCTGGTACAGAAGCTTCAAATTTTATTTTGAAAGAAAATGGCGAGGACTCTTGAACTTTAGGCAACAATAGTGAGATTTCTAGAGAGCCACGTACCAATAACACTTCACACTCTTCATATTAAGATTTTTACATTACAAAACACATGATGAACTGATAAAACACAACATATTATTGAAGATTAAAGTAGTGGTTCCCAACCTTAACTTTCTCTCATGGTGTCATTCAGTGGCGCCGGCAGGATTCTATTTCAGAGTATGCACAAAAAACGCCCGCTGAAGCGTTTACTGCGCCAGAAATCAGCTGTTATTATCATACTGTATGTAATGTGTATGAGAGTGTGCTACTAGTGTACTTTTATCATATCATAATGACCAGATCATTAAAATATTTTACTGAAGCAATTTGTGAGAGAGAGAGAGAGAGAGAGAGAGAGAGAGAGAGAGAGAGAGAGAAAGAGAGAGAGAGAGAGAGAGAGAGGCGAGCCTGTACGGAGATATGAATAACATGATTTCTCCGTGTGCCATGTAAACATCATATCCCGAATATGATCAAAAACGGGATAAGCCTCATAACCGCATTCATGTCCATGTCACCAAACGATTTGAACACCATGTTAAAGCTCCGTCCGCGGGTTCAGCGGTACTCAGCGACCAGCGACCAGTTTATCTACGGATTGAGTCATTAACATGAACGTTCGGATTAATAATGGATGGGTTGTTGGTGAAATAAGGTATAATTATTGAGAAAATTATAACTGTGAACAGAGCAGAATAGAGCTGCTGTCGGCTGAGACCCAAATTGAGGGAAACAAATAAGATTAAGGGCAGAAATGATACATTTGAGGGAGGGATTTGTCAACATCTTTCCCTCTGACACTCCCCGGCCTCTTTAGATTTCTGCTGACACACAGCAGACAATAACCGTTAAGTACCGCACTTGTTGATCAACACCGATAACTTACGGATTACTTCACTAGGCGATGAGTATGGCTGAGGGGCTGACTCCCAAAAGAACTGCTTCCCACATCAACAAACGATTCTGGGATATATTTCAGCATCAAAGATTCCTGCGACCACAAAATAACCAACTAGTTCAAAGCTACCACATCGTCCCAATTGTTTATTTGCGTTAACAATAAAGCCAATAAATCATTTTACTGCAGTCTAACTGCATTAGAAAGCAACCCGAAGAAAGCAGTTATTCTTACAGTAACGTTCATAATTCTTAATTTGCATGAGTAAGCTTTGACCTATTCTCCCCCTCTTGAAAGAATTACCACAGCTCAAGCCTTTTGGGTGCCACATAAACTGCTGTCTTTAATTGCAGCTTCCTGTGGTTTAATCTCTAGTAAAAGTAGAGAAGCCTGTAGTTGTGAGTCACACAAGTACGGTAAGAGCTGAAAACAACACCAGGATTTTAAAAGAGCATCGCTGCTGCCGTTGAACCCGGCCAGAAAGTGGCTCATCATTTTAAGACTATTCAACACTGTTAATGCTTCTCCCACCCAGAGCCACTGGCATCAGAGGCTTCAAGTGCTACAAATGCTAAAATCCTGCTTGTTCAGTTAAAAAAAAAAAAAAGCCTTGGCAAAAGCGTTTTACTTTTCCATGGGATACATTAAAGTGCCCATATTATGAAAAAAACACTTTTTCTGGTATTTGGGGTGTTCTTTTGCGTCTCTGGTGCTTCCACACATATACAATCTTTGAAAAAAATCCATCCATGCTGTTTTGAGTGAGATACGGTTTCTGAATGTGTCCTGCCTTCAGTCTCCTAGTGAGCTGTTCAAAATCGGCTCGGACTGTGACGTCACAATCCGAAACGAGGTGGCTAACCGCAACCGTTAGCTCGTAGCGTTAGCATGCTAACGCTAATGCTAACACTAGCATGGTACCTCGTTCTCAATAGCAAAGCACTGCTACAACACACACAAGTTCACCATAATCTACAAAATAACTACTTACATGTGCTCCCTCATTTAGAAGTCTCCCAGCTAATCCTGCCTGTCTTTTACTTCTATGGAGCTAGCTAGCTGACATGATCTACATCTGAGCTACTGAGCATGTGCGAGTGCAATCAAAGATAGTACAGAAGAAGAAGAAGAAAAGAGGTCTCACTCTGTAGCTAAAACAGAAACCAGGTGAAAAGAGGATCTACAGCAGTGAGAGAGCTGTGCAGTACAACTAAAATATGGTGTTTTTTGAAAATTAAACCATGTAAACCTATTCTGGTACAACCTTAAAATACAATTATGAACCTGAAAATGAGTATAATATGGGCGCTATAAGTCGTAGCTGAACTTTTCCTGCTATCTGTTCTAACTGACTTTATGTTTGTTGTTGAAATTACAGGCCAGTTGGACAATAAAAAAAATGTTGATGTCTTTGGCCACTTTGGGGCAAAAAAAAAATAAATAATGTATTTACACATTCTGCAGATATGAAGTTGTGTTTCTGTCCATTTGTTTTCGGCCTTGTCTTATAGTCTATATAGTTAAAAGGAAGCAAGAGGGGGGAACTGTATTTTAGACCTCATATGTTGTGGTTCTGGCTGGTACAGGGGCAAGATAAGCACAGAGAAAAAGGAAATTGACCGAAAAACCAAAACGAAAAGCTAGATGGAGAGAATTCAAAACAGATACTGACTTGGCCCTCTTCCTCCAAGACAGGTATTTTATGTCTATGCATGACATACATTGCAAGACAGGGCGTTTACGACAATATACTGTATGAATTTACATTGGTGGCTAAAACAAAGTTGACGTTGTTTCACCAACATCGACTATAAATATAGCCTAGAAATCTAGACGCACCCTATCGGCAGCAAATGTAATTTGCTGCCAGGGGGTCTAGCAACTCTCCAAACTCTAGCCGGGCAAATCACATCGTGTATAGAGTCGGTGGGCGGGGCTTAACATAATGACGGCAGAGTTGCGACGGTTCTGCGTGAATTCCCTGCTACTTGAAAACAAAGAAGATGGCTGCTGCTGCTGGCGAACAGCGGTCTTTTGAATCAGCTCTGGAAGACTTGGAGTTAAGCTTTTCTTTGAGAAAAGAACAAAGAACGGCACTGAAGTCATTCTTAAAAAAGGAAGATGTGTTGGGAGTTTTGCCGACTGGATACGGCAAAAGTTGAATCTATCAACTAGCGTTGCTCTGGTTGGCTATGAGTTCAGAGGGAATTTGAAAGACAACCGTTTATCCCGCCCGTCGGATTGAGCCCTGCCAATGGTGAGTTCCCAGACCCAACATCTTGATGTGGGTCTGGCTTGTCAGGCTACCATAAATAGTAACAGGTTGAAAATTGAACTGAAAGGTGAACGTTGACATGCAAAGCTCCCGGAGCTCGCGCCAACGCAGTCGCATGGACTTTAAATGAAGTGGATGAGAGTGAATTTCTGCAGTGAATAGTGAAGCAAATGTGACCACTATGGAATCACAGTTTCTTAACAAATGTTTTGTCTCTCCTGCTATATGGGGTAACTAGAGATAGATGACTTTCAAAGCTGTTGAATTACAAAACCTAAAGAGAATACATTTTTTTGTTAAGGCTCTTTGACACCAGCTCTATCTGTCATATATCATTCCTTAAGGATATACACGCATGTTGTCTGGTTTACGGGGCATCAGATTCAGTGACATGAACGACCCCGTTCTGCAGCAACATCCACTTTAAAAGCACATAGTCAGCATTTGCACCAAAGTCACATCCATAATTAAAAATCTCCACCCTGCATTTACCCTGCATTAGTAATGTATACGCTGGTAGCCATGGGACACGTCCCCCAGCCTGCAGAAATATTCCCCTCCTGATGGAAAAACAGCTCTGCAAGCAAGCCAGAAGCGTCTAAAATATGTGACTTCTACACGGTCCACATTCAGAATTACTGCTTTTATGCTACTGGAAGATTTCTACTTTACGGAAAGAAGAGAAGGAACAGTAGAGTCCATTATTGCGGCACCCGCTGATGAAGATAAATGACACATGACGTGACGCAAACCACATCACAGCAGAACTCTCATTAGCCATTGAAAGCAGTGAGCCCCCGCGCTGATTACATCTGCGTAGTGTGTGCACATGTACAGTACAGCATGTCTCCGAGTTCTCACCACATCAAGGATGAGCGTGTTGACGTCAAAGTTGGGCTTCTTCTTCATGCTGCGGATGACGCAGCTCTGGACCATGACGCCGCCACACTCCACCTGCAGGCTCGGGGAGGTGATGCTGGCCAACTGGAAACTTTTCAGGTTGCGAACGCCCCACGCTAAGATCTGACAAGAGGGGACAGGAAGGGCGTTTAGTTACTTCTTCAATAATCAGCTAATCGTTTACTCTGGGAAATGCTCATCACAATTTCCCTACAGCTCAATGTGGCCTCTTAAATTTGGTTGTGTTGTTTGACAACAGTTGAAACCCTAAATATATTCAAATTGCAGCAGGGAAGCCTCACATTTTAGCAACTGGAATAGACAAATGTTTTGGATTATTATTGATCTTGTACATGAACTGTCATGCCTCAAGGCCCCTTTTAGAGCTGAAACGATAGGTCGATCAATTCACTGGTAGAAATATTACCTTGATAATCGCTAAATTAATTAATTAAAGTAATCTCTCATGCAGAAATGCCAAATACAGTATATTCAAGAACCAGTTTTTTTCAAATGTAAAGATTTGCTGAATTTCTATTGTCTAATGTGACAGTGAATTAAATATCTTTTAGTTGGTGGACTAAAGAAGAGATGTGAAGATGTCACTTTGGGAAATTGTGTCTGACTTTCTGATTTTATAGGCCAAATGATTCATTGATTAAATAATTTGTATATTAATTTATAATGGCAATAAATGTTTTTTTTATGATACAAGTTGAGCCATACATAGTGCAAATGTTGGCCAAAAGGAATAGTTGGAAGAACCAGTCTAGCTGTTTCTGGTCTTTCTGCTAAGCTAAGCTAACAGCTGGCGGTAACTTTATGTTGAATTGACAGACATAACAGTGGTGTCAATCTTCTCATCCAACTCTCTGGAAGAATGCAAATAAACGCTTTTCCCAAAATGTCGAACTATGTCTTTAAAGGGTAATTACCGTTTCCTATGTTTTTGTGTGTAAGTGACTGATGGGAACACCAATCTTTGACACTGGTCCAGTATTAAGCGAGATCGCTACAGTCGGCAGCGTCGAAACAAGCTACAATGTAAATTAATAGGGTAATTGTGCAGCTTGTGTTTACGTTCACAAAAGTGCTTGTTTTGACACTGACAGGCTCAGATTAGTGTCTGAAAACATTATGGTAAACCCACCAGGCTCCATGTAAATAAACAGTAATTTTAGCATCGTAAAATACACTTCATTCAAAGTCGACAGAAACTAAATAAAACTGTGAAAAGACGTTTTGGGTCGTCTATCCACTGTTCCAACCATCACAACTGTAGTTTTGGTTGAAATAAACACACAGTTTACCGATTTACATGTGAAAATATGTTGGCTCTATACACGCTAAAAGTATTGTTTTTTTTTTTGAATGGAGTCTGGTGGGTTTAGCGATAGCGACTTCAGAGCTGTTTCTGGTTAAACAGAAAGGTCTCAGAGAGGTTTTAAAGGTCTATCTCTGAAGGGATCATTTCCATAATGTTTTCAGACACTTAGAATATTAATCTGAGCCTGTCAGTGGCAAACAAGCATTTTTGTGAAGGTAAATACAAGCTGCACAACTGCCCTATCAACTTACATTGTAGCTTGTTTTGCTGCTGCCGACTGCAGCGATCTTGCTTAATACTGGACCAATGTCAAAGATTGTTGTTCCCATCAGTCACTTACACACAAAAACATAGGACAATAGGGTCCAGGTTGAAAAAAAGAGTAGCTACCCTTTAAGAAGTTTCTTAAGAAGAAGTTGTATTGACTTTTGGTTACCATTTAAGTCCATTGGAACTGCACAGTTGCTATCCTCCACAAAAGGAGCAAGACACAAACATTTTCAGAGACATCTTTCAACATTATGGGAGGTGAGTGTTTGATAAATATATTTTCGCCAGACTACTCCTTTAACATGAGAAGCTGTCAAGAAACTGCAGCTAGTGAGAAGTTAAACTGAAAAATTAAGCACATAGCACTAGTTGGAGCAGATCTTATCGATACCTCGATGGCGGTCCTCTGCAGAACAGGTTTGATTCCCTGAGGAACCATGAAGACGTTGGGCTCTCTCTGAGGGGGCAGGTGAGGAAGGTCCGACTCCTCCGGCTGCCAATGAGAACGCAGGACAGTGGTGAGTCAGTGGTGAGTCATCAAAAGGAGACACAGGACAAAAACACATGAAAATGAGCCACACTGTTCCCTGCCAGGCAAATGTAGTTCGTTCAAAGTAAACGTAAATAAATGAAGTTACTCAATGTTTAGCATTAAAAAGTCAAATGAGTTTTAGAATGTTAAAAACACACAAATGTAAAATGTAAAACAAGACCAATGAGGCTGTTACCGGGAATAAGTAGAAAAAGGGTAGAGAGGACGTGGTTTATTTGCCTTTTTTTATTATGTTTAATCCTGGTTATTCACCATCAAATACAAAATGATTACTTTTTAAAGACATAATATTGGATGCTGATTGAACAAACTTTGATCACAAATATATATATATGAGTATTCTGTGATCTCAAGAAACAAAGTTTGTCAGGACAGAATCATGAACTTTTTATGTCCAAAGGATGTGTGAGAACAACAAATAAAAATATTGTCTTTACAAAATGTCCACTTTGGCCTTCTGCACCAAATCAACAAAATATATATCATAAAAAAATGTTTTTAGTGGACTTTTGGATTATTAAGCAAGGAAAAAAGGCACATGACTAGTTTTAGGAGGAGGAATGTTAATGTATAGGGCCGGTATGTAACATGCATGTATGATGAAGTTATCGGTGTGTGCTGTACAGTAAATTAACATGCAGACGTGAAACAGGTTGGGTGGGCATGGTTTTGTATATCTCCTGTGTGTACATTGTACCCATTGCTGCAGGTTTTCAGAGAGGAATCCTGGAAACATCAACTGAGGACGCGACATTGAAGAAAAGGAGACAGAGGGAAAAGCGGTGAAATAAAAAAGAAACGCAAGAAGGTAAAACATCAGAACAGATATTAAGGACTTCACATTACATATTCTGCACACATTTTAGAGGAAATCCACAGTCACTAGAGACATTCGTGCCATTTTCGTTTCAGTTTGTCCTGATTTGGTTTCACCAGGTGTTTTGAATGGGAGAAGCAGGCATAAAAAGAGAGCATCATTTGAATTTCTAATTATCATATCAGAGAAAATTCATATAAACCTTTTTTTTTTTCTTCAATAGTGAATGCAAAATGGGTAAAATAGCAAGCAGACTTCAAGCTGTAGAATGTTTCTTTTTCCCACACAGATACACGCATGCTTCTCATGGATGACATCAAAGTAGAGCTGCACTTCATATTTATTTTCATTATCGATTAATCTGCCGATTATTTTCTGTCAGAGGAGACTGAAAGGGGCAAGCTTCCAGCTCTGGTTGACAAGATTGGACGAGGCGTGGGGAGCAAGCGACTCCTGTAGAAGATTAGCTGCAGACAGGGACTGTCAGGAGACGTCCCTGTTCACTGCCCCGCCACCGGGAGACGCTCTGGGGCGTTAACATCTACGAGCGGCGGTCCCCGGCTGATGACCCTGCAGCTAACCAAAGTAGGCACCGGTGGAGGTGCGGCAGGACCTAGTGCCATGCAGGAAGAACAGCTACCTGTACAATGAATCCTTTGGTCTATAAAATGCCAGAAAACAGTAAAAAAAAAAACAGTTTCTCAAAGCCCAAGGTGATGTCTTTAAAATGTCTTGTTTTGTCCAAAACCCAAACATATTCAGTTTAATAAGATTTAAAACTTGTGATAACTAAACAGATGTGATTATTGCAGCTCTACATTAAAGTGCTCATATTATGCTTTTTCCCTTTCCTTTATTGTGTTATATATCTTTTTTTGTGCATGTTATATAGCTAGCAGTCCTTACCTAGCTACTGGGCATGTGTGACTCCCAACAAAGATGGAACAGAAGCGAGATGCCGCACTGTGTAGCTAAAACAGAGAGCTCAACACACAGGGTGAAAAGAGGAGCTGCAGCAATGTGCAGTACAACAAAAATAAAGTATTTTTTGAAAATTAAGCCATGTAAACCTATTCTGATATAACCTTTAAATACAACTATGAACCTGAAAATGAGCATAATATGAGCACTTTAAAGTCAAACAGAATCCGTATTCTTTATTTGAATACGGATTAATAGGTGTGCAGATCTGTGTTTTCAGTCGATCGCAGCAGTGAAAATGGTGCGACTTGTGATCAGTTTTTACCTCGTCCAGAACGTTGCTGCCAGTCATGATGTCTCCCTGTAGATGAGATAGGAACAGAGAGGTTATATTTTAAATGGTGAAAATGTATGAAAAATGGAAATGAAGAGAGATGACTACAAGAAAAAGGTAAAGGAAGAAAGAGTAAAAGTAGTAAAATTCTAAATGATAAACTGACCTCTTGACCTGGAATATGGTGAACTGCTTGCTGTAGACACAAAATGGATAATTGTTATAAAATCATTGGAATTATAAATTATGTAAATAAAAGAAGTTGTTGGTTTATGGTCAGGATTAAGCAAAATCCTTTTAAAATCCTAAACACACACTTCTACACAGATAAAGTATTCATACTTTAAACACAACATGCATTTTCAACATTTGAATATGAAGAGGAGGAAAGGGACAATATCGACATTGGATAAGCAGAAGATCACGTAAGTGGTGATGGTGCTAAGGTGTGGAAGGTTGCCCTCCGACCTTTTCTCTGCATATGAGCTCAAAGGCGGCCAATAGCTCGCCGGCGCTCTTGTCCCCGTGGCGAATCGGGAACCAGGCCAGATGGGGAGAGGCAGTCAGGGAGGGCTGGCACACACAGCGGCCCATGAACTCATCTGCACCCTGTACATTTCAAATGACACACACACACACACACACACACACACAATCTTTATACATAGAACAAGAACATGTATTTTTCATTCCAGCCTCTGCTGAGACAAAAAACATTCATAAAAAAATATTCGCAGACTTTAAATACTCACGTATGTATCTTGATCGTAAAGCTCCACCACGACGTTGGGCGGAGTGGCCATCGTGGCGTCAGGGTCGCCGAAAATCTCCACCTCATAGAAGATGAGCGTCTGGTCCCAGGTGGGATTCAATGTGTTACGCACCGTCACTGTTTTCTGGGACTGATGGAGGAAGGACACAATGGCGTAGGGGTCTGGAGAGAGGAGACAACAAAATACAACATTAATACACGTTTTAAATTTGCTGCTCTAAAAGGCATTCTTTGACCAGAGAAATCGTCATAAATGCACTGGCAGTGATCCTAGGTTCAGGTTTGTCTTAGCAGGCGCTTTAAGTTTCTGTCCTAAGATGCAGAGTAGAGGATGGAGTTATAGTTCGGAGCTAGTTCGTAATGAGGGTCCTCGCAAGTATACCAATACAAACTTATGTATGAGTGTGAGCCCAAACTATCCCGGCGTCCCACACAGTGACATCAGCAGCTTGGGAATGCCTAGCTCGAGACGGAGGGCTGGGAACACCACTCGGAGAAGTTTGTTATTCCAGGTCACAACCACTCTCCTCCATGTTAATGCACACACACACACACACACACACACACACACACACACACACACACACACACACACACACACACACACACACACACACACACACAACTTACAATGTGAACACATGCATAAAACACACATTTAAGTACAGTCACATGCACATTCACACACACACACACACGCACACAGTGAGTAGTTTGTTGTTTCAGGCCGAGTAAAGAGTCTCTGTGGAGCCGTTAGCAATAGAGTAAACAGAAGCTAAGTTGCATTTTCCCACCAGCCCTCAATTAACCTATGAAGCGACACACAACACACACACACACACACACACACACACACACACACACACACACACACACACACACACACACACACACACACACACACACACACACACACACACACACACACACACACACACACACAAAGAGTACAGACACACCACCCATGGTGACCCATTAAATTACCATCCCATTCCCAACAGCCCATTAGCTCATGTAAACAGCAACACAAACAGCCCGGGGGTTATGTAAGTTTGTGGGGAAGCAGCAGTAGTCAGGACCCCGGTGGGAGACACAGGGGTACATAAACACAACGAAGACTGGGAAGAGGGAAGTAGAGAGGAGGAGGAGAAGGAGGAGGAGGAGGAGGGGGAAGACAGAGAGAAGGAAGGGAGAGACAGAAATAAAGGGAAAAAACGAGATAACAGAATGAAGAGAACATTTCTAAATTTGGGAATTTAGATCACCACCAAAAATACATTTACAAAACAGACAGACGAAAAGAAAGAGATTCAGACCCAGGCCCTGTTCAGACCTGTGTCTTGGGTGACACGTCCACTTAGTACTTAGGGTGTGATTGCACCCAGCGTGTCCTGGGCCACAGCGAAGGGCCACCTTCACAACTAACGTCCTCCGCGAAAGCGGAAGTACGTATCAAGTACTCACGTAAAATGGCTTTTGCCACGACATCTGAAAATTCCCAAAAAGCCCATAAAGATATATTACGAGTCCGTCAAACATCTTGGCATTTTTTGGTTTGCCTGAAACACACTAAGGAATAGACCTTTGAGGGGACGGAGAGCCGGAGAGTCCAAAATAGAGGACGTTATCGTAGCGTATTAACTTTCACCTCCTCTGTCTCAGTATAAACTGCTCCAACAAAAGAGGAACAGTTTACAGACGGTTATGAGACAGGAGTCGAAAAACAAAGAGTGGGGGAAAAAAAAGAAGATATTTAGACAAGTATAAAGAATGAAAAACAGACACAACGATAAAAGAAAGAAAAATCTCACTCTTTGATCGTTGACTCAGTCTTTAATCATGGCTGCCCAGACGCCATGTAACACCAGATTAACACACAACTGAATCCCATCCATCAACTCTACTCATCCGTTAGACTGTGTGCGAGTGTGTGTGCGTGCGTGTGCGTGTGTGTGTGTGTGTGTGTGTGTGTGTGTGTGTGTGTGCTTCTTTGACCAACCTCCCTCCATCATCTATCATTTCTCTCTTCCTCTGTCTATTCATCCCTCTGTTATTTAAAGCTCCGGCTCTGTTTTTACATCTGAGTCTGCGGTGGGTTTCTGATTAACGCACACACACAGTAGCCGTAGTTTCCATGATCTTCTTGAGATAAAAGGAAAAACATTTTCTTTCTCTAACTTCACTCGCTCCTTTTTCTCTCCCTCCATCTGCCAGTGCTACCGAGCAGTTACACCAAACTCTATTAATAATCTGACCTTTTTAAAATCAAATGTTGTTTGTTTTTTTGGTAATTCGCCCCAAAAAATGTGTTTCATTTTTCACAGAGTATACTTTGCTTCTATGCTGTTCTTTTCCCACCCGTACAGCTGCATTTATTTCTTCACACTTTACACTCTCTGATGCCCCACTGTCCTCAAAGCTCGAGGTTATGAAAATACCCGCAGTCGAGTCGAGTTTCAAAAACAGGAGCAGGGACATTTTGCCTTTCTGGGGCGAGAAGTGCAACAGTGAAAGTGCAGACACCTGAACGTTTGTGTTAATTATCACATCCCACCCAAATTGATTTTTGTCTGACTCTCTTCATCGTGAAGCAGCTCCGACAGTCATGAACTCCACGGGGACTCCCAGACAGTGTTGCACTCAGCTGCTGTTTTATCGGAAAATAAAACTCACATGACAAACACATGAATAAACACGGAACACTGTAAAAGAGACACAATGTGGATTTGGTTGCCTTTGTCTTAAATCTCACAATGTTTCCGATAATGTTTCTGTGCTTACCCCCTTTCTGTCTGTTTCACTTTTTGAATTAAGAAATTATGCTTTTCCAGCCACCAGGTGGCGCAAGCAATCAGCATAAATACCAATTCATGACAGGTGCAGAGATTTTGAATCATCTGTTGCACAGTACCTGAGAAGCTGTCTTTGTCCATGGCCAGCAGGTCTCTGGCTTGGTACAGGTAGCAGCGCAGGTGGTAGCGGGTGCCGCCTACACACACACACACACACACACACACACACACACACACACACACACACACACACACACACACACACACACACGCCAATGTATTGACAGAAAAGATGGTTAAAGAAAAAAGTGGAGGGGTAAGAGAACGGAAGGATGGAAGAGTGAAAACGTGTTGTGCGCCGTCTTACGGTCAAAGAAACAGGAAATTGTCGGTCTGTTGACTCCAAACGTGGTCGTGACGGACTTGTCATCGTTCTTGTCCTCGATGCTGCTCTGTGGGAGGAAGAGGAGGAGAAGGAGGAAGATGAAGCTCAGAAAGAAAGAAAGGAACAGGCGACTCCTGACATGATGCTGCTATATAATCTTGATGAAACATAGCAGGGCCTTCAAAATGAAAACAAATGATCTTAATTAAAAGTTCTTAAAAGCCTTAATATGCACTACATGGCCAAAGGTATGTGGACCCCCATGCACACAATCGTTTGTGTACAGGGGCAGGTTTTTATAGTTTGGGCCCCTTACAGTAGCTTCAATGAATTTTAATGTTACAGACAATATTCTATTTAAAATAAGAGTGTTGTTTTAAATTGTGTGGCAAACGTTTCTGTTTGTCCCTTTCCTGTGTCGACATGACAATTTCCCCGTACACAAAGCCAGGTCCATAAAGAAATGGTTCTCCCAGTCTGGTGTGTAAAAACCTGCAGATCACCCAGACCTCAACCCCCATCCAACCCCTCTGGGATGAACTGGAACCAGCCAGACCTCACCACCCAACATCAGTGACTAGGATTAGAAGCACAACAATATTCCACTGTTATTCTGAATATGACAATATTCTGAATTTGATACAGGTCATGTAAACAGCAAATTCCGGGATGGACATTCTGAATAAGGCCTTTTTTTTTCCGAATATAGCCTTTTCCAATTAAGACATCTGGGATATTCTGGTATTATTCCGGTTTTAGAGGCATTCTTTGGACACGTATACAACTTACGGTCAGCTCTGTGCGTTGCTATGGTTGCTGTACACAAACCAACCAGCCAACAGTTTGCAAGGTGTCAGACCCGATAAGAAGGAGAAACACTGGGCGCCCATATATAGAGGCTCATTCCTTAACGCAGCGGCCCAAGGTTCGACTCCGACCTGCAGCCCTTTGCTGCATGTCATTTCCCGTCTCTCCCCTTTCTTCAGCTGTCCTATACAAATAAAGGCCTAAAAATGACTTGGATATCAACAGGTTTTTGGATATGCTTTTCAAGAAGCTGGTTGAAGGAATGAAAGAGGGACGCTGTGTTCGCACGGTCCAACAAGTCTGCCACCGCTGGTAGACTTTGAATAAATTGTATTTTGCACGTCTACATATAAACGGGAATATTAGTGAAATATTAAATTTCATTAGCCATGTAAACAGCTTAGTCGGAAATAAGGGCCAAAACCGGAATATTACGTGCATTTAAACGTAGTCAGTGTTGGACCTCACTGATGCTCTTTTGGTTGAATGGAAGCAAAAACGGCTGGAGCAACATCTGGTGGAAAGGCTTCCCAGAAGAGTGCAGCAGATTAATGCCCATGGTTTTGGAATGGGAATAACATATGGGTGAAATGTTCATGTGTCCACACACTTTTCGCCACGTAGTTTGTCTTAAATGCCATCAATAGACATCTTATTTTATCACTATATGATGATGAAAGACAACTTCTCTCTATCCGTCTGTCTCTCTCACCAGAGAACACTCCAGAGCAAAGATGGCGGCCGGTCCCGTCTTCTCCAGCGGCTCCATGCGATACCTCCACCTGCGCCTCCTGAAGCTGTCCGTCTTCCTCGGCTTCAAGTGGAACCTCCAGCCGAACAGCGAGGCGTACTCCCAGCCCTCCCTCTCCGCCTCGTCCGGCCGCTGCTGTGAACACACGCAATGCACGCAAAACGAAAAAAAAAACACACAAAACACAAAAAAAAACAAACACAGATCATCTGTTGTTTGTTCATCTTAATAGATAAGAAAAGATTATTGATCCAGATTGATGGCTGTAAACAAAAAAAAAACCTAAAAAAAAAATAGGGTTCCCCTCTCTTTTTTTTTTTTTAAAAAAAAACCTCCTGCTCTCCCGTATTATATTGTTCCTTTTGTAATGGTTTAAACTAACATGTCTTTTTTTGTCTTAATTATTACTTTTATTTTATTTAATTCTTACTTGTGTAATGTTTCCTAATTCTCACTGGTCGGTTGCTGATCTGAATAATTGTTATTATTACTTCTTAATGGTTTTAACTCACATGCATTATTAATGTGAGTGTTTTACATGTGTTTTACATATGCATAATGTTTTATCATTACACAACCCAGAGAGTGTTTTTGGCTACAACTTTTGCGGTAGCTCCCGCTCAAGCAAAGAATAAAGTATTTTTTAAAGAATAAAGACTTTTTTACGAACTTGCAACTTCATTTCAGTGGAATGTTTGTGATCACTAATTCTATATTCATTTAAGATGTCTCAGCGTCTCAGATTGGATTCCAGCCGGTGACCTTTGTTGTATGTCGTAATCTCTCTTTTTTTTTCTCTTTTTTTTTTTTTTTTTTCTCTCTCTCTCTCTCTCTCTCTCTCTCTCTCTCTCTCTCTCTCTCATCATTTTGGCAAAAATGCCTCAGAATGTGTCTCTTTCTCGCTACCTTTCTGAGAGCGTCCATCTTCTGCTGGTCTCGCCGTCTCATTCGCATCCATCGGCGTCTTCGGTTGGTGTGGTACATCTTCTCTGCCGGCACCCACGACTTGGGACGGCGGTCCGGAGGGATGGTGAGGCCGTACTCCCAGCCTGAACACACGGGTGGAGGAAGAAGAATTCTGATTCTTTACTCAAGTAAAAGTACTAATGCAACAATCTAAAAGTACTTAATCGCTTATAATCAACAAAATGTAGCGATATATGATTTTATCTGTCTTCATTTGATTGTTAATGTATCAGCTGCTTGGGGTTTTAACTTTATTATATAAATATATAGTCTCAGGGTGCTGAACTTGGGGTGAAACCCTCCACAAAATTGTGAGGAGTTTTCTATTTTTTAGGGTCACGAGATAAATCTGAGGGGTCATGAGTTTAAGAAGAAAAAAACATATTTCTGTGACCATAATTCGTAAAAAAAAAAAGTAATTACAGTAATTCCCTCTACAATGTCATGAAGTAGAAGTCTAAATTAGCAGTAGTACTTCTAAATTGTACAATACTTGAGTAAATGTACTTTTTTTGGTTATTTTCCATCACTGGAACACACACAGAATGGGACTTATTATTGCTTGTGTAAATAATTCAGCTTTTGTTGTGTTTTGTGTGTGTGCACCTTGATCATCCACAGCCCTGTTGAGATCTTCGCTCCACTCCACCTCCTCCCACACCCAACCTGCAGGACACTCCACCTCGTCCTTTGGCACCGCCTTCTCCCCATTCTAACACACGCACACACACACACACACGTTAAATTTACACGGATGAGTGAAGCCATGAAATGTCTGTGCGTGCAGAAACACACTCAAACATTTAGAGTATTCACACCCACGCACCACGTCAGTGTACCCCTCTGGCATGCCGATCCACTGTCCGCCCGGCAACCTCATCTGGTTTTCGAAAACTTCCTCTGTGTAGGTCATGTGGCCGGCGTCCACATCATACAGCATTCTGAAAAGAGAAGTAACAACTGAAAAAGATAACGGCGCCAAAAAAAAAGAAAACTAAGACAAAATACCCAGAAAAAATGCAGTCATGGAGATGTGAGGTTCATTGGTTGAAGAATTTAAATAAAGTGGCTCCATCTTCAGCTCTTCAGTTCAAAGATGGAGCCAGTGTGTACCACTACATACTGTATTTGTCAGTATCTAGTGGGAACATATGAATTTTAGTGGATAAGATTCCATCCAAAAAGTGCAAACATGTCTGGTCGAAGGAGACACAAAATGTACTTCTTGAAAAAATAAAACCATACCCAAATCAGCAAGACACACAAGCGCACACACACACGCACAAGCGCACAAGCGCGCACACACACACACACACACACACACACACACACACACACACACTTACGTCTTCTCGGGGCTGATGTACCAGTCTCCAGCCCAGGTCCAACCAGGAGAGGGCTTGAAGCTCTCTTTGGGCAGTTTAATTCTTCCAGTGACATCACTGAACTTGGGGTAGGTCAGACCTGTAGTTCCCCAGCTGCCCACCAGGGCGAGTCGTGTCTGGTTCTCATACTGCAGATAGAGAGAGAGGGAGAGAGAGAGACTTAAAGCCCCTATGTGAAGACTTTTTATGAGAGTTAGTTACAGCTCTAGAGTGTATATGAAGTAAATTCTGACCCTGACTCTCAGATCTTCACACCCAGCAGCAGCAGTGTGCATCTTACCGTCTCAGCAAAGACCGACAGCTTCCCTTCAGCGTATTGGTTGAAGTGTTTGACATCAGCAGCCAATCCAAACCAGACTTTGACCCTCAGCTGCCCAGGAAGTTTGGCCTCTCCTCCGCTGCCCTGTGGGTTCTTCAGAACACACCGGGGTCAGTGAAACTTTATTTCAGAAGATAATATATGTGTGTGACAGTATGTACCTTGAGGAAGACAGTCTGCAGCTGTCCACAGTGTTTCCCACAGTGCTGCTGGGAGAAGATCACAGTGTGTGCTGGGATGCGGTGGTACGCCACCCTGCGGTCGCCCTGCAGCATCCATATCACTATGTCTGGGAGACTGTTCTGAGGCTGGGCGAGAGACATAGAGAGCATACAGAGGAACAGAGAGAGAGAGAGAGAGGGAATTAGTATTTTCTCTGACTTTTATTCTTTCTCTCTTTGTCACATACCATACATTTTCCAGTACTATGCAGGACTGAAGCTACCATTATTATAAATAAATGGCTCAATAAATAAATGAATGAAAAAAATTAAGAAGAAAATGCAGAAATAAAAGCTAAAGAAAAGTTTATTTAAACATAAATGGGAACAGAAATAAAAAATAAATAAAAATAACATTAACATTTTTTCTTATTTTATACTTCATATTGAATTATTTTCCAATGTATTATTTTCTGTTTAAATGTATTTGTTTTTATTTATTAATTACTGCATTTCTTCACAAACATTTTATTTTCATATTAACATGCACATTTATTTGATAATTGAGGCTTTTATTTTTTTACATTCATTTCTTTATTTATGATAATGGCAAATGTATTCCTCCACAGTTTACAGCCTCAGACATAAATACCACGGCTTCTCTCTCACACAGACTCAAACACAACACTTGAATTAAATTATTAATAATAATAATAATAAATATTTATTACAATCCTACTCTTACATAAACTTATACAAACTAGAAATCAGAAATTTTTAAATAAATTGTGCAAATAGATCAAGATATTGTTTTTTAGGCAAATATCGAAATATATACAAGATCTGCACAATTCAGTAAAACTTTATTAACATGACATGTTTTCCTCATGCTTGAGATGTTTTTTTCAGTAGAGTTTATGCAATAATTTGATGATGGAATAACATTTGTCTAATACAGGACGTTACAAACGTCATCCCGAAAAGTTGATTCAGGTCTGCAGAAGTTGCTTTTTTTGGCGAAATCTTTCTTTTTGTGGAGATAATATGGCTGTTTTATGACTACTTCTTTCTTACTTTTCATTGGGAAGCTGGCATCACCGTGGTGCTCGGCTACTGTGCTAATGTAAAGACCTCTAATTCATTACTAGAATATAAAGGGAACATAATAACGCACTCACCTCCTCGGCCATTGTCCTCAGTCTGCCGGCCCAGTCCTCAGCCTGCTCCATCACTGTGGAGAGCTCGGTAGCAGGGCCGTGCTTGAGAGCCTGCGCAGCCGCAACGATCTGCTGCAGGTGGAGAGTACGAATGTGCCTCAGCGAGCGGTCCAGAGGGGTCGCACACTGCCACTGGTCGAGAGAGGGCAGCTCTTCACTGGAGAAAGAGAGAGAGAGAGACAAAACACAGAAATACTTTGTTTGTGAACAGAAGTGCAGCATCTATTTGCTGTCAACAGGAAGTCTCAAGTCATCGGAACATAACCAATTTGCAAAGAAAGATTAAACCAAAGTCAAAAAGTATAATATTTGTCTTTAACATGTAGTCAACTAGAAGTGTAAAGTAGCATAAAATGGAAAGTACAGTAAAATACTCGAGTAAATGGTCCTAGTTACATTCCACCGGCGCATAAAAACTTGACAGTGACATTACACGGTGTTTACCTGCAGTCTGTGATGACCTGATCCAACAGCTCGACCACTCGGAGCTCCACATCGTCCAGATCAGTGCCTGCCTTCACCTCCAGCTGCACCCTCTGCAGGTTCGCCTCCTGGACACGCACACACGCACACACACACACACACACACACACACACACACACACACACACACGGTAAATTAATGTTGTCATTTTGCAAAACGAATTCTTATTTTAAAATTACACATTTTCAAGGTCTAAAACTCAAACATGTTCAAAGAAAGATAGACACACACAGAAAGATACAGCACCAATGTTGGGAGTAATGGCGTTTAAGTATAACGGTGTTACTAACGGCGTTATTTTTTCAGTAACGGAGTAATCTAATTAATTACTTTTCCCATCGTTGCAACGCCGTTATCGATACTGAGAATGTAAAGTGGCGCGTTACTAGGCTTTGGCTACACATCAGCTGTCTGGAGAGAGCAGGGGTGGGGGATGATGACACCGTTGCAAACGCTCACGCTGTCTCACTGCACACTCTGACTACCACTAAACACAAGACAGCGACAATGGCAACGAGCCAGGGAAATTCAAAGGTAGTGTTCTCAAACTGGAAGTACCGGCACTACTACTCGCTCACTGAAATTAAAGGCAAGAATGTTTATGTAACATGCACGCTATGCCCAGGAAAAAATACTTTATCTACGTCTGCCTCAAGCAACTCAAATCTTATGAAGCATCTCACATCAACACATGCTAACACGACACTTGTTGCTGCTGCTAACCCAACCCCGAGCCTAAATGTAGCTAGCGTGAGCTCCAGCGAAGGAGACAGAGCCACTCTTATCTAATATTTATTTTTTATACGTTTTTATTTCTATGCATATCATATGGCAGGCTGCAATCTATTGAGTTCAAATAAACACCAAATGTTCTAAAATACTGTATATAGTGTTTTTATTCTTCAATCAGTTAATATAAACATCTTTGACGTTAAAGATGTTATAGAACGTAATAGCGTTATAGAACATAAAAAATAATGTCACGGTTACTTTGCTGAGTAACTAATTACTTTTACAATGTGGTAACTGAGTTACTAACTCAATTACTTTTTGGGAGAAGTAATTTGTAACTGTAACTAATTACTTTTTTAAAGTAAGATGACCAACACTGTACAGCACCCACCAGTCTCTCTATGGCGGCCAGCAGCATGTTGAGAGCCTCAATCCTCGGTTTGATATCTTCCCACTCTGAAGACAGAACCACCACTGGTTTAATGTTTCCCCACGGGATGTAGTAGTAGTGGCAACCTGCAACGCACACAAGCACACACAAACACACAGATGATACACTCATCATTACCATGAATTCATCACTAATCATTCAATCAACATCATTAATTGGGTTAATTAAAAAATATACTGGGGGGGGGGTACTGCAGTGACAAAATGTAACTACAAATATACAGTAATAAAATAAAAATTTAAATAGATGCTTTTCCAGCTAAAATAATAAATATATATATTCTAAACCAGTGGGTACCAAACTGGTGTCTTCCCTTTTGGAAGCTTTTAGACTTATAATGCAAAAATTATTAAATGTATTGCTTGTTTATTATTTTACTGTGCATGTACCCCACTTTGCTGCAAAAATATATTTATTTAATGCATTTAAAATACCTTTACATTACTTTATTGCACATATATATTACATTCTTGCACATGTATATCTATTTGCTGAAAAAATACACCAATCTACTGCAACTCAAACTAATAATCTGCTCATCTTAGTTTGTTTTATGCACATCTACAGTATATTAGTCTATTTCCAAGCATATTAATACCTGAAACTCAACTTATTGCACATTTAAACAGGTGTGTCTGAATTGATTGCACATACAGTATATAGACATTTTGGTGCTTTGCTACCAATTAAAATGTCTTTAGATTTCACCTGGACTACACTGCTCCATTTACAACCTGACCTTTGACCTACCGTCAAACACGGCCCTGCTGAACTGAGTGGTGGAGGCCAGAGGGAGGCAGGTGTAGTCGAACTTGTTGCCGTAGTTACCGATGCTGACCTCGAACTGGATGGCGTCGTCGACGTCCTGGAGTAGCGTGGCCGAGTAAAACGCCACGAAGAGAGAGAACTTCCTCTTCCTGAGGAACTTCTGTTAGACGGAGGAAAAGATTGATGAAGAGTGAGAGATGGATCACACATTTCTCCGTGTCGTCCAAGTGTTTGTAACCTTCTTCCCTCTCACCTCCACCACCAGCAGGTCATCTGACAGAATGTCTTCAGTTTTCGGCTCCGGCTTGTCCGCCAGTTTTGTAGTTACTTCCAGTAAAACTCGACCTCGGTAAGCCACGCCCTCCCCCTGACACACAGAAGAGAACACATCTTTAAAAAGGAGCAATATTCATAAAATGTCAATATATTATTGCCACAAAGACATTAGTGTAATTACCAAAACAACAATACAATTACTGAGAGGCCTGTAACAGCCTCTACTCTGAAAGCGCTCGACTTCACCACACCACAGACTGGATGGGTTGTAGCTGCTGCAGTAATGGGCTTATCACATGTCACATTACAACGAAGAACACTTGTGGTATGCACTTGTAATGCACTATAAGCAAATACAAATTAAAAAAATAAAATAAAAAAATAAGAAAGCTTGCAGTGATTGGATCAAAAAAGGATCGCAACTAGCCCAAGTTGACGTGTGAAATAAACACATTAAAAAGTAAAATCAAGTCAAGTCAGCAAGGCAAAATCTAGTTCTGGATGGTATTATTTTATTATTTTATACTGACTGTGTTTGAAAAAACAAATGTCCCGTTACTTTTCCAAGGTTGAGCGCTTCGTGTGGATCGTTGAAGGCGCTGAACTCTCTGGGGCTGCCATACAGGTTCACAAAACAGGGACCGAACGTTGGCAGGAAACCAAGACTGTCGTCAACTGCAATGACACAAAACGGCCAATATTTTTTATTATAAACAGGGCAGAGAGTGGAAACCATGAAAATGAAGAAAAGACTGATTGGTTGATGAAATGATGTGCATTTGACAAAAAGGATTCAGAGAGTTTCATTAGAATCAAGCCAAGATGGAAACACTTAAGAGTTCAAAAAGGATAAGAAAATATACATCACAAAAATTATGTGAAACAGTTGAATTGACTGAACTGTTTCAAACAATATAAAAGTGGTGTAGAGAGGATGGTGGACGTACTGCCAGAGTGGAAGTTCCGTGGAGTCAAGTCATCTGAATGCGTAGAGAGGAAGGATGGTTCAGAATCACAGACAGATGTTCAGAGTCAGACAGAAAGGAAACTGACGTCTCTGGACGTCACTTAAACCAAAACAGATGCACTGGCCCACTACCAAAGAAAACCCTGAACAGTCAAAGCTAAATCATTTAGCTTGTTTCAAGAAAAAAATTGAAACATGACGATAATGACAAAAAATTACTTCACTTGTAGTAAATTAAAGTAAATTACTTGGTGTATGGTGGCTTTAAAGGACAATTCCGGCGCAAAATGAACCTAGGGGTTAATAACGTGTACCGAGTCGACCGTTCTCTGGGATCTGTTTTCATGCTAATCGAATGTGACCAGTTTTAGCGCAAAACAGTAATTAGCTAAACAGTCGAACGACGAACGCCGTGCTTGAGCTATGTTACTGGTTACTGGTTGCACGACGTTCGTCGTTCGACTGGTCATGACTGTTTTCCCAAGATGGCGCCTGCCTGTATACCGAACGGTACTGTCTTTCCAAACTATCTTTTTAATAAACTGTCTGCACACTTAAATCAGTGATGTCAGAAATGGAATTATCCCTTCGACTACTCCATTTTCGGCTCACTCAATCAGGCCACCAATCATGAACCATTTTGCTCCAATCTCGCTACAAGAACTCACTGATCTGGTTAGCAGTTTGAAATCTTCCTCGAGCCAAGGAAATATTATACCAACTTCATTATTTAAAAATGTTCTTGGGTCTGTGAGTACTTGGGTTCTCGCTATACTCAACAGCTCTCTGCAATCTGGTTGTGTCCCTTTATATTTTAAACATGCAAGTGTGCATCCACTTTTAAAGAAAACCAACCTGGATACATCACTGCCGGAAAATTATAGGCCCATTTCAAAAATGCCTTTTATCTCCAAAATTATAGAAAAAGTTGTTGCTAAACAGCTCACTGCTGTTCTGAATGCACACAACATTTTAGACAAATTTCAATCTGGTTTCCGTCAGAAACACTCAACTGAAACTGCTCTTCTTAGAGTGTCCAACGATTTATTAATGTCCTCTGACAAGGGTCAATGCTCTGTTTTGGTGCTGCTGGATCTTAGTGCCGCTTTCGATACAGTGGATCATACCATCATGCTTGAAAGACTTAAGCAATGGGTTGGTATCTCAGGAAGCGCCCTGGATTGGTTCACCTCCAATCTATCAGACAGAAGTTTCTCGGTGTATCTTGGCCCCTATTCCTCAGAAACCGCGGCCCTTTCCTGTGGGGTGCCGCAGGGTTCTGTGTTAGGTCCGCTTTTATTTGCATTGTACATGCTCCCCCTGGGACATATAATTAGCCAAGTTGGAGATATTTCTTATCACTTATACGCAGATGACATCCAGCTGTATGTCTCTTTTGAGCCAGAAGACACTGACAAAGTGTTGAAATTGCTTAGATGTTTCAATTTGATCAAGGATTGGCTCGCAAACAACTTTCTACAGCTAAATGAAAATAAGACCGAAGTCCTTATTGTTGCTCCGGACCCTATAGTTTCCAAGATTAGTCAGCTGCTGGGCTCCTTGTCCTCAGCTGTTCATTGTGTAATATTTGATAATAACATGTACTTGGATCAACATATTAAATCTCTGACCCGCACATGTTTCTTTCAATTAAGAAACATTGCCAAAATTAGAGGAACTGTTTCTCATTCTGAGCTTGAGATGATTATTCATGCTTTTTTTTCATCTCGGCTTGATTACTGCAACTCTATTTTCACCTGTCTCAGCAAATCGTCCCAGGACCGTTTACAACTAGTCCAGAATTCTGCTGCAAGGCTGCTAACCAGGTCTAGCAGGATGTCGCACATCACTCCAGTTTTATACTCATTACATTGGCTTCCGATTAACTACAGTATCAAATTTAAAGTTTTGGTTCTGACTTATAAAGTATAAAGTCAGGCTCCAGCGTATATCTCGGACCTGCTCCATTCATACACTACAAATAGGCCCCTCAGGTCTTCTAACCAGGGATTACTCGTTCATTTTGCGCTGGAATTGTCCTTTAAGGTGCTATATGCTAATGATATTTTTTGAAACAAAGACAAAGAACAAATGGCACTCTTCATCTCGGACAAGGGAAAGACAACTGTGAGGCATTCCGAGGACCCGACACGCAGGCAGTGTCAGTGTTCAGCACAAAGACATTCCCAGGTTACTCATCATGCATGTCACAAAAACACACGCCCATGCTTTGTTATGATTACAAACCACGGATCCATCAGGTGGTTTAAGACTTGAGATTTATAGAATCACAGCCATACTGGACTCTTAAATCACAAATTCACACTGTGTTTATCAGAAGTCGCTAAAAGCCATGTGTAAAAATGTTCAATTATGTTGCTGATGATAAACCGTTTCTTGTTCTCCATACCACGCCAGGCCATTCCTGTGCTATGAGCATACTGGTCTGAACTGAGTCAAACTGGTCTACTCATAAGAGCAACACACTCCAGTTTGTTGGAGAATTCAGAAAAGGACAAGAAAACCTGAGCATCTAAAGAAAAGAAAACAAACTATAGACTAAACCAAACCAGAAAAGACCAGTTAAAGTGTAACTCTCGCCAAAATGCAACCTAGGGTGTTTTTTGTGAATGTACCCGAGTCAAACATTCGTTTAAAAGCATAATTAGGACGGAAGCGCCACTTTTAAGATTTACCGTATATTCGTTTTTCAGTCAAATGGCCTTTTGAATGGGAGTGCTAGGGGCAATACTACGATCACATCAAAATCAACATTTTTAAAACACTAAGAAGGCTCGACACAACATGAAAGTATCACCAGGGGCTCTACACATGAACTCCAGCATTGAGAACATTGTTTGTGTACACAGAGTTTACTAAAAAAAAACTTACTTCAGCAGTTGTTGTTTCCGGTCGCTACCATCTCGCCAGTCAAATAGTGTCGATCTCCGAATGCAAATGAACGGACTCCATAGGACGAAATGTCATTCTTATACGAGGCTCCTTTTTCAACTACGAGGTCAATATTTTTTTTCACTAACGACAAAACAACAAATCATCCGTGCATTTATATGGAACTAAGCTTTAGGAGCTTTTCCATCTTTACTGTTAAGTTGCATTTGGAGATCGACACTTTTTGACTGGCGAGATGGCAGCGACCAGCGAACAGCGAACAGCTAAAGTAAGTCATTCAACAACTTTCTTTTTAGTAAACTGTGTACACAAACTATGTTCTCAATGCTGGAGTTCATGTGTAGAGCCCCTGGTAATACTAGGGGCAAAGTTTCCTCTTGTGTCGAGCCTTCTTAGTGTTTTAAAAATAGCGATTTTGATGCTATCATAGTAGTGCCCCTAGCACTCCCATTCAAAAAGCCATTTGACCGAAAAACGAGAAGACGGTAAATCTTAAAAGTGGCCTTTCCGTCCCAATTATGTTTTTAAACCAAAGTTTGACTCGGGTACATTCACAAAAACACCCTAGGTTGCATTTTGGCGAGAGTTACGCTTTAAGTATAAACACTTTGGTGCAGTCAAAGCCATCCAATTCCAGTCTAAACAAGTCCAAACCAAACTGGCAGGTTACAGTCCAGTTCAGACCAGTTTCGACTAGTTACTTACCATCTATCTCTCCACCGGGCGCGGAGATCTTAGACATACAGAGGTGGCTGGTGCCGATGACATCATTGTGACTGGCTCTGTCCCTGAAATAAGAGAGTGAGAAATGCCGTCAACACTAATGCTGTAGATGTAAACAAACACAGGCTATAAGAAATAGCCCACAGCTTATCACAGTTGTCTTAATGTTTTTTCTGAGGGGCGACCCACAAAGTCAGACTTTGAAAACGCTTGCTTCAAGCTAAAGTTTCATGCAAAATTATTTATATTCTGATGAGTTTGATATATCAAAAATATAAGTAATATAACATGTGGGATTCACCAGTCCAGAATTCTGATCCTCAGCTTCTCACACATGGAGGGAAACTGGGAGGGAAAAAGAAAGAATATACTGTATGCTGATGATAATGATGAGTTTAACTGTCTTGGTAGCACAATAAAGTTTCATAAGAACATGTGTTTTGCTCTGTTTGTGTGTGGGTGTGTGTATTACCCTAATAGGCATGGACAGACTCTGGTTCCATTGTGGATTGGCATTCTTCTCCAGAATCTTAGTGCAGACCTGAAAAAAGAAAGGAAATACAATATACATTAAATATTTAGATTCTGTATTTAATGTTGGGTTTGGAATAAATTGCTCAGTTCAAATGACGCACGGTTTTGCCAGCAAAGTGGATCTCCACCAGAGGATCCACCAGGTTCTTCCTGTTGCTGTCAAACCCAAGAATCTGCCTCATCCCATCCATGAAGGCATCGTCCACTGCAGACACAAAACAGGAAGAACTTAGAGATCCCTTGAGCTCTAATTTCAAACTAGAGCTGCATAACGAAATTGGTTAGTTGTCAACAATTATATTAATTGGCAACTATTTTGATAATCGATTAATTGGTTTGAGTTAAAAAAGTAAAATGTCTCTGATTTCAGCTTCTTAGATGTGAATATTTTCTAGTTTCTTCACTCATCTATTGAGGACGTCATCTTGGACTTTGGGGAACAGGCATTGACATTTTTCACCATTTTCTGACATTTTATAGACCAAACCACTAATTGAATCGACAGATGAAAATAATCGTTAGTTGCAGCCCTAATAAACACACACTAGAGAGACTAACTTTGCGGCAGGTCTTCAGCTCTGAAGATCCTCAGGGTGAAGGTGGCTCCTCTCAGAGACAGACCAGCCGGTCTCAGCAGGTTTCCTTCAATGTCTTCTTTATCCTCCACACACTCGCGTTTATCAGCCTGGAAGACACATAGATACAAATACCTACATATGTTCATAAATAAATAAACACCTTCATTATTAAAAAGCAAGACCCAAACATGGAATATACAAAAGGAGAAAATGTGGGTAAGAAATGCTCGTCTGATTATTATGGTTTGTCCATTTACATCTTTATTGAACTGTTTTTTTTAATATGTTCGCTGTGCACATCATTATATAATATGATGCAGTACTTTCCTAATAATCTACATAGTAGTATACAAAGTATCTAAAATTGGCTCCACATTGCTCTTTCTGTACATGCATTGTTAATGATAAAAACAGAATAGTATAATGTTCTATAATATAGAACTATAATATAACACTTTCAAAGGAGCCATTCTGCAGAATGAGTACTTTTCCTTTTGATACTTAAAGTACATTTACATTTTTAATTCAAGACTTTTTAGACTTTGGAATTTCTACTTTTTCATACTTCTTCCACCACTAAGGCAGAAGATAATACCAAAATATTTGAAGCACTGCAATCTCAAACCATTCAAAATATTAAAACTTTGCTATTCTTATATCTTAAAAACTAGTAAGACAGAAAACAAAGTAAAGTTTGTGTGTGACACCTGAGGAACGGCCTTGTTGTTACTAAATAAAAGTGTATGTATTGTTGTCAGGCTACAATTGGGGTCTAAACTGTGTTTCAGCCTCAATTTTGCTTAGTCTTACCAGTGGGATTTTGGGTTTAAATGCTACCCTGAGAATGCTAGCAGGCTAACATTACTATGTTGCAGTACCATAAAAACTACATTTGAATATGCTAATGTTAAGCCTGTACTGTTTAACCACTTAGCATGCATACAATTAGCAAGGCAACGTGCTAACATTGCTCTTAGAGTAAAGCTACCATGCTTGTGTAAAAAGCTAGTCTATAGTATGTTAGCATTCATTTTAAAGTACAGCTAAGTTAGTTAAGCTAGTTAGTTTGTTTTGCTAATCGTTTTTTATCCATTCAGACTCACCGGTGGCTCGTCTCCAGCCGCCAAAACCAGCAGGCTGACCTTTAGGTAACCTTTGACCCCGGCAGAGAGGTCATCGGGGTCACACAGCAGCAGCCATTTCCTCAAGAAGCAGTGTCCTAAAGGGAAGGGGGCGGGCTCAAACTCCAGCTAACCAATAACATACTGGAACTAAGAACTTCAAAATAAGAACCAGGGACTAGTGACCAGTACACTAGTGACCAATACAACAGTACAAATCACCAAAAACCAAAAAGGTCCACATAAACGTAGACTCACTGTGCTCATTGTAGACGGTGCCCACATCCAACTGTAAAAAATATGAAAACATGTTAGATGATTTGGCTTTTTCTTTCACTTTTTTTCTCAATGAATGTGCAAGGAATCATGATCACAGATTAAACACACCTTTCCATTTTATGCACTCTCAGAGGTAAATATTTTACTTTTTACTCCACTACATTTGTCTAACAGCTTTAGTTACTTTTCAGATGACAGTTTTTCATCCCCTTTCCTGTCCAATGAAAACCATGGCTGCATCTCTTAAATATTTTATATCTGTTTATCAGTTGGAACAGACAAGTGCATGAAAATGACAGTTTACCTTGAATTCACCGATCACAGCATCAGTTCTGAGTGAGCGAGAGTCACACACCTGTCAGGCAGATAGAGAGAGTTTGCATTTCATCAAGGGCAACAAACCAGGAAAATCCAAGAACCAAAATGTAGGTAAAAATAAGCTGACTCACAGTGATGAAGATCGGTTCATCAAACAAGTCGGATGGCGTCTCGAAGAAGTTCAAGAAGAAAGTCTGCCGAGAGGAAAGCAGTTTGACGGTTTCAGATATTAACGGTTTTCTGGCTAATTATTTTAACCTTTCTTATTTCTCGTTTACCTCATCAAAGATCGGGTTGTTGCCCTTTCTGATGCGGGTCCTCTTGGTCTGGCCGGCTACCGTTACCTTGACAACAGGCTTGATGTTGATGCCCGGCAACTGTCGGCCCTCGATGACCCGCACACGAACCTGGACAGGAAGACATATGAGCAAATAAAGTGTGTACAATTTAAAACTGACATGATAAACTAGCCAGTTATCAATGTGTTCAAAGGCCAATGTACTATGCGCATGTCATGTATTGTCAGTGGTGGAATGTTAGTCAAGTACTTAGGTACAAAAATGAGGTATTTATACTTTACTTGAGTCTTTATTTTCACGCCCCTTTCTACTTTTACTCCACTAGATTTGAGGCACAAGTATTGTACTTTTTAATTCAACATTATTTATCTGAAAGCTTTAGTTACTTTACAAATTAAGTTGTTTGCTAAATAGGTGTCCAGTTCTTAGGGGGTGCTCAATAGCAAATGGAAGTATGTTAAAAAACTAAAATTCTGGGGTGCATTTGTGTAGTGACTGCATGATGTCAACATGAACTGTAGACATTTTACTCTCTGTTTCTTTGATTTGCATTACGGGAAAAGTTTGAAAAACCAAATGCAAATCAGTTGAAGGTCAATTTCTAGCTTCTGTTTACAACATGACGACACATTCATTAGTCACTGAATAGTCTGTATTCTCTGTCTGCACTCAGTCATATCTGTTCATAATCTTCTAACCCTTTACACTGAACACTTCCTCATACAAACGCATGGAAGACAGCCAAAATAGTAAAAGTAGAGAAGGAGGGAAGGAGAGGTTGTGTTTGGAAGGAGGCCATATACGGTACGTCAGTGTTGGTATTTATTTTCTGTCTTTGTGTGGAGAGACTCACACATTCACTATGTTGCTCTCTCTGCTGCTGCTGCTGCTACCGATCTGCAGCGCCCAGGCTAGTAGTTTTTATGGGACAGTGATGACTTACTACCCAAATATCACTAACACAGATGGATCTGTCATGGTACGTACCGTTTCCTTGTAATTCAATAGTCACCTATTGAGAATTGATGTTAAGTGAAATAACTTTCCATAACTAAGTTTAACGGTAAGGAATGAAAATTAACAGAAAGTAAAAAGTGATCAGTAACAGTATTTGTTGGACGTGGAGTGCAGTAAATGCTGCATTTTAAGTCTTTAGAGCAAAGCAACAAAGGGGATTCTTTATATATCTTTTAAATAAACTGTACAATGATACCATAAAAATACCTTTCCATGAGGTTCTTGTTGTGTTTGTATGGAACCTGGACCATGTAAAATATAAACCTAATAAGGCAAAATAGATTTTTTTGGAAGACTTTGAAGTCTTTCCTTTTTGTGTCCTGGATGTTGCCATTAATGCCATAACACTTGGTCATTGGTCCACAGGTGGTCCTACGCTATAAGCTAAGCTTCAGCACTTGCCAAGAGAATACCTTGTGGACCTGCGGCAGTGGTAATTGTGGGAATGAGAGCTCTTTAGTGCTAAACATTGTGGACCAGGAGAGCAGCGGAGAGTGGTGTGAGAGAGAGGGAATCATGACACGCCGGTTTCCTAGCAACGCTCCGTTTCAGCTGCAGTGAGTGCACCATGACAATGCAAAAAAACTCACAGAGGGTCAAAATTATCATTTCTTAATACTCACTGAAAGGTAAAAACATCACAACCTCTTCAAGTTTTTTTTAGGCCCTGGGAAGAAAATCTCCTTAATCACTACCAATCAATGAATAATGAATTCATTTAAATTAAGCTTAGATTTGTGTAGTGTAGATTTTAGTGTAGCTTGAATACCTTTAAGTTAACTGTACACAACTATAGATACCTATGCATACAGTACATACATGCATACATACATACATGTATTCCGTGCACCACAGTAAAAACGGACTTTCTCATTAACTCTGAAGGTTGGACGGGGTTAACTGGACAAATAACATACAGAACATCCTTCCGTGGAGGGCTGTGACTCTGGTGGAACTAAGGAACCGGTCGGACATCGGCAGAGCCAACACATCACCCCAGACCACCATCCTGCCAGATCTGAGGTCAGCCTCCTCATTGTTTCTGTTTATTTTTGTTAGTTATTATTAGGGTAACCAGACGTCCTATGTATTATTATGCATTATGTAAGTAATGATTTATGTGTTACTGCATTCCTTAATATCCCATGAATCATCAGGAATTGACGTGTTCATAGTCTGTCATTCGTGACCTCATACATGAACAACACAACTAAAGCATTAGGTATGTGGGCACATCATTATGAATTATTAAGCATGATCATGATTATTTTTCTGCCAAAAAATGTGGTCATCACTGCAAAAATTCTGATTTGAACACAACTTGTGCATAATGATGTACCCACCTTACCTTATGCTTTAGTTGATGTGTTGTTCATGAATGAGAGGCCAAGAACTCATGTCAAGTCCTGATGATTCATAAGATATAAAGGAATGAAGTAATGCACAAATCATTAATTAATTTCTGCATCAATTCATAATTAATGTACCCTTACCATAAAGTGTTACCATAACTTTAGTTCAAGGCTGTGGCAGCAGTTCCAAATAATTCGTTTAGTGCCATGCAATGAAAAATACTTTTTCACAAAGTTTTTCACAAGTTCAGTGGGTGCATTTTCCAAAAGAATGCTTTAATTCTGAAAAATAAAGTTGGTCCCACACGAAACTCACTCAATGTCTTTTAATATTATTTCTTAGATATGTAGGCTACATACCAAGAAAATGCATGAATATTAACTATACCTGCAAACTCAGAAGGGCTGAAAAAGGTGACACATTTCTCTCTCCCTCACTTGTGCGTGCACGCAAAGTGTCTCGGTTTTAGTTCTGGGAAACCTGGTCACCCTAGTTATTATACATCTTACGTATTTTAAACCATGTCGTGTGTCACAACACATTTAAAATAAAACCTTCAGACTCATCTTGAATTGTATGTAAGAGTTTGAGTTTGTTTCCCTAAATTTAAACTTGTTATTTTAATGACTAATTTGAGGGAAAACACCTTTAAAGATTGAACAGTTTCACGATTAAATTCATTAACTTAAACTCAAGTAACCTTCCTTGAGGAACAAGTGAGTCAAGTTATATGCAGTATCTATCTCCAACTCAATGAAACTAATCTGACATTTGATATTTAACAGGTGCCTTTACCTAGATGAAACTGATCCAGCAGCAGCTAGCTTGGCTACCTGGCTTGTGGTTTACATGGTTCATTAATGCAAGGTTGCACATTATTTCTTTCTGTCAGAATTCCTTCAAACTGTCAGAGAGATTTCAACCTGTTGGCATTTGACCCTGACGGAGATGATGTTAGATGCAGATATGGAAACTCAGCACTGTTTGAGTGTGACTCGTGCACCCCCCCGTCTGTTCTCAGTGCCTCGTCAGTGAGTAGCCAAAGTAAACATACAGTGACACTTGAAATGACTCTGTTGCAATCCAGTGAGTAAGTGAGTAAAGTCCCTACAAAACACATACAGTTTTGTGATTCAATTCATACTTGCAAAACAGGAAACAAATTGTTGTCAAATCTGATCTGTTGATTCTATCAAAAGGTGTGCCTAAGGACTCAACATTGGGAGAACTTCACTTCCTTCTATGCAAATAATGTTGTTGTTTTCAACTTTATGCTGATAATATGTCATATATACATTTAAACCTGATCTACTACAAATTCAAGCTTCTTTTCAGTCCGATTTCAACCTCTTACAAGATTGGCTTTTACATAATCAACTTTTGCTCAACAAAACAAAGTCCTATATTATGATATTTGGTACCAGACAGAAAGTCAAATCCAAACCTGGTCCCTGTGTAATAACATTTAATGACGGCACAACTCTGTGGCTAGTTAATAAAATGTCTTGGTGTATGGCTTGATTATGAACTCTCATTCAAATCATGGTACATTATACACGTATATATATATATATATATATATATATATATATATACGTATATTGCTCTCACAATATATTGTACCCTTTACCTCAAAATTATGGAGTTCGGCAGTTTGCTTCAGCTCTATTAGTATTTCTCTTGTGTTGCGAACAAAAACAATTGACCATTCGCAAAACCCCGCCCTCGAACGGTCCTCGTCCAATCCTAGCTCAGCAACTGTAACTAAGGAGAAGGACCCCCGTCAAACACATGTCAAACACTGCGATTTCAGCAAGATGGTGAAACGATGCGCCTATGGCACCTGCAAGTCTGACACCAGGTACCCCAAAAGTTTAGAGGGAGGGGTCGTTTTTTTGCCTTTCTAAAGCCCAAGACCCAAGCGGAAAGATGCCGACAAGGGATTAAGCAGTGTGGGAGACCTCACTCACAGCTAAATGCCTCGAAGATTAATAAGCATAGCTACATATGTCTGCTCCAAGGTAAGTAAAGCTAGCGAGCTAACTTATATCAATTATCAATAAGTAGTTTAAGTAGCTAAGTACATAACAGTTACAATCTGTAAAACTGGACTTAAGTTAACAGTTGTGGTTCTATATAGCATTATTATCGAAAGTAGTAAAGTTAGAACATTAGATACTTTATTATTCCGTAGGAAATTCAGGAAGCCTGATAGCTGTTAGCCTGTCAAGCACATGTTGCTATCGACACAGATAATTTAGCAAGAGGTTGACGGTCATTGAACATATCCCTCCACTGCATATTGCAGCCCTTTCTGTCGTGCCCTCGAGGATATGTCTGCTGCATTACTCCAAAACCAATCACTTATACCAATAGGTATGGAGCTCAACCCAGCCATGGCTATGTGTCTTGTTCTCAATTGTTTGACGGGCGTAGTAACAATAACTAGGGGGCGTGGCTTTTGCGAACGGTCAATTGGCAAATAAGCTTTTAAGTTTAAAGCCCCAGCAGACTGGAATAATTGAGTTGTTGCTATAAGATCCATTTCAATACTTGGTATGTTTAAGCATGCCCTGTCTTCTCACTTAAAGATGGACTGCAATTATTGTCAATGAAGCCGTCACTGTTTGTACCTACTGTTTATATCTAATGGTTATACCGGATTGTACTTGGTGATCCACTCACACTTTTCTGTTAATGTACAGTATTATTGACCAATTTGGCCACCTAGTGGTTGTAATGTTGTCGTACTGATAATTGTATTTCTTTTTTTTATTTTGTCACTCCTCATTGTTATGTATTGATTGTGATATATGTTGGGACCCCCTCGAAGACGAGACGATACATCTCAAGGGGTTTGTCCTTATAAACAAACTTGGAAAATGTAGATAAAAAGATTTTCTTTCTTTCTTTCTTTCTTTCTTTCTTTCGGCTACAAGGCTGGCCTAACTTTAATTCCAAACTGCATATTTTGACCTCATGTCCCTTTTTGTTCTCTTGCAGTCCTGTACTCTGTCATTCAGCAGCACCCTGAGCAGTAATGAAGGTGCGTACGTCGTACAGCTGGTGATGGAGGACTTTCCCAGGCAGACTATCACCCTGACTCAAACCAACGGGTCGCAGACAATCATAACTACCAACAATGCTATCAGCAAAATACCTGTCCAGTTTGCTTTAAGGGGTAAGTTATTTGACTGCAAAGTTATTTGGCAGTCATTATAATCTTATAAAATATTTAATAATGTCCATGATGATTGGATGCTTCCTCTGCTAGCACTAGTTACTGTTAGAAAACTGCAGATAAGACCCATAAGTTATAGTACCAACATTTGATTCGATGATTTTTGTCAAAACCTCTAGTTTAGTCTTAATGTGACATTTCTAAAATGTATCAGATCCAGCACTGTAAACAGCTAGCAAGTTTGTTCCAAATGGTATAATAGATGTCAAGATTTTTCACAGAATAGGTGAAAGTCTTGACCTACTGGTAGCACTATAGGATATATGGTGTGGTCAAAAATAATTAATAAAAGTAATTGTGCACCTTCTGGCAGGTGCAGGACAAATGAAAGTACTATAAACGAAAAGAAAATGTATGTCCGCAACACTGCTTTAAACTCCCAAATTTAATATAAATGCAACGTTTCGACCCTACTGGGTCTTCTCCAGGCAAATGGTGAACACATTTGATGAAGGGATATATGTAGGGTTCACATTCAGCTGGCACACCATCTGGCTTCAATTAGTCTGATTAGGTCTGAACAGCCCAAAAAAGCCCCACCCATGACATTTTCATAGAGGGTTTCACCATATACGTCTCAAAAGAGGGGGGCTTTTTAAAATACAATATATCCAAAGAGGTACATAATGTTACTATGCACAAAAACAAGAAAAACAAGAAAAAGGGGAAAAAGAAAAAACATTAAAAAAAAAAAACCTTAAGAAATAATAACCTGGGTACCACAATTGTCTGGACATCACTTTATGGCAATAAAACACTTTTCTATTCCAGTCTGGTGGTGAACATATGGATGGATGAACCGACAACAAAACATTTTGCTTTTCTTTATTGTTCCAGTGGATCCTGCGGTGCCATCTTGCACAGCGGGACTATATCTGCCCAAACTCCTGCCTCCAACCCCAGCCAACGGAGATCAGCTGTACACCTCTGTCAATCAGACTAAGGAAATCAACATCAGTGCAGAGGCAAATGTCTCCACGTAAGGCCCCGTTTACACGAAGGGAAGACTATTTTCCTGCGGTTTGGCCTCTCATTTACACGAAAACCCAGTTTTTAATCACAGAAAATGATTATTTCTAAAAACTGCGGCCAAAGTGGAGATTTTGGAAAAATGCGTTTGCACGTAAACTGAGACAAACGGAGGTTTAGGCAGCCAAGAGAGAGAAAGAGGACGTGATTGGTTGCTGTTGTCGGGATTCTGATTGGCTAACGTGGGCTTGAGCTTCTCGTTACACTGCCCCTACAGGTCTGGCATGCTCTTGACTGCATTGACGGCAAATATACACGGGTACATATAAACGAACACTTTTCTGAAAACGGAGAGGTTGAAATGTCCGTTTATAAACCCCCCCCCAAAAAAAAAAAAAAAAAAAAACGGTGTTTAAAAAACAAAAAACAAAAAAAAAATTTTTTGGACCCTTTTCTCCCTTAATTTCAGCTTGTTTGTAAAAAGTTGCTATTTGCAGAATAGAGCTGTGTTTGCACAGTGCAGTGGACAAGAGTGGACAGCGCATTGTTGTTTGTGTGTGTGTGTGTTTGTGTGTGTGTGTAGCGTGGGCATCGCTGTTCAGAATCCCGTCTATCTTCCATAATGCAACGCTTGTATCCAAATAAATTGTGTTGTGAAGTTATCATTAGCTTCACTGCTGTTAGCCACCTCCATTGAGCCACAGGGACTTGCTGTAACATTAGAGCACTCTAAAGGGTGTTTAACTTTCATTTGATCGTGTTTGCTTGCTACGTTGCCATCCTCTTGAACGACATTAAACACAGCATATAGTTCATGAGTGGTTTCATCTGCCCTGTTTAACGTGTTGAAGCTCCCCGGCGGCGCAGTAGCGCTGTAGCTGGCCGGTGAGGGCTGCTTGAAGGCGCCGTCCTCACGCTGCGGCTGCGGCTGCTGCTGCCATAAAACTGGACACGGCAACGTTAAGTGCCGCTGCGGCGACATCGGGTCCTCTTCCAGCATTGCTGGAGGACAACAGGCATCTTGCATCCCAAGAGTGCTGTACACAAATGTAATTATAGTTTGCCTCAAACTTTTTATTTGTGTATTTATTTAATTTGTATCATTTCTCCTCCAAGCTCACAAAATAAATTTGGGTTGCACATAAATTGACAGGGTCGGTCGGAAACCGGAACCAAACAATTATTTTTGTTAGGCCTAATAATGCAGTATGCATTCCAGGTGAGACTTTCGATTGAATTTCAATTATTGTCGTGACGGAAAAAAAGTTTTGCTCCATTTTTGGGTAGGGTAGTTTTAAAAATGATTTAACTTGCCAAACCAGTTCTTCTGTTGTTAAAGAATTTCTGAGCTGCTGTTCAGCGGACCAAACAATATAGTCCAGACTACGTCAGGAACAGGACAGTACACCCTGAGATGGACGCCATCTGAACAAGAAGATGGAGAAAGCCACCCGATCTGCTTTGTTGTCCAGGCAGTTTCCAAGTCAGTCACTTGTCCCATGAACCTTACCCTATAGCAATGTATATGGAAAACTATGATCTGTGTTTCTTCTAGCAAAGGTGTTTTACCCTATTAATGCATACCAAAATATTATGTCTGTATAAATATAATGTAAGAAAGGAGGTGTGGGAATAAATGCTGTCCTAGATTTCTTAAAAGAGAATGTGGAATGTTATCAGTTGCTTATGCAGTTACTTTTTCCTTAAAAATCCACTTTTGACATTACTTCTTGTGGTCTTAAATATAGGAATATTAAGGAATATTTTCACATTTTCGCAAACCGGTACATTCAATTTCTTGCACAGAGTTTAATGAGAAGACTGATTTCACTCTCTGTACAGATGAATACAGAAGTCAGCTATCTTAGCTTAGCATAAAGACTGGAAGCAGGTGGAAACAGCTAGCCTGGCTCTGTCTGTAGATGGAAAAATCGACCTACCAGCACCGCTAAAGCTCATTTATTAAAAATAAAAATATTATATATTGTATGTGTAATTCGTACAACAACGTGTGAAAATGTAGTAGTGGTTTTGCAGGGGTTAATGTTAACTGACATATAGCCTTGTATATTGGTGCTTAAAAACATTTAATCTAATTATGCAAATAAGAATTTTTGCAAAAATTGTGAAATATTCCTTTAAAATGGATGGGAACTTGAGCAAGAAAGGCATCGAACTTTGTGAATAAGCTACTATATTGATTTATCTTAACAGTTCGACCAAGTATCACTCTGAGCTCCGATGCGTCATTCTGAGTGTTGGATACGGTGTGTGGAAACCTTCCTTGTTTTTTAAGTGTTTGAAATTTCATTAGTGATTTCCTTAATTGATAAAGTTCACATGTAATCTACAGTATATTCCATTTACAGTATGTATTCACTTATGTTTACAGACCCAAGAGTGACCATTTGTCCAACAACTACACCAGTAGTTACAACCACCATAACTACACCAACCACACAAAGCACAACCATCGCAAAAACTACCACATTGACCATGAATACCATCACTACCCCACCTACAACAACCATACAGACAACAACCACAAATCCCCCAACAACTACCCCATTAACCACAACAATGATCACAACAGTAACTACCCCACTGACCACAACAACCATCACTACGCCACCTACAACTATACAAACAACAACCACAGGTCCCCTAACAACTACTTCAATAACCACAACAACCGTTACAACAACTACCCTATTAACCACAACAACCATCACTACCCCACCTACAACAACTACACAAACAACAACCACAGGTCCCCTAACAACTACTTCAATAACCACAACAACCGTTACAACAACTACCCCATTAACCACAACAACCATCAGTACGTCACCTACAACAACCATACAGACAACGACCACGAATCCCCCAACAACTACCCCATTAACCACAACAACCATCAGTACGCCACCTACAACAACCATACAGACAACGACCACGAATCCGCCAACAACTACCCCATTAACAACAACAACCATCAGTACGCCACCTACAACAACCATACAGACAACGACCACGAGTCCCCCAACAACTACCCCATTGACCACAACAATGATCACAACAGTAACTACCCCATTGACCACAACAACCATCACTACGCCACCTACAACTACACAAACACCAACCACAGGTCCCCTAACAACTACTTCAATAACCACAACAACCGTTACAACAACTACCCCATTAACCACAACAACCATCAGTACGCCACCTACAACAACCATACAGACAACAACCACGGATCCCCCAACAACTACCCCATTAACCACATCAACCATCAGTACGTCACCTACAACAACCACACAAACAACAACCACAGGTCCCATAACAACTTCTTCAATGACCACAACAACCATCACTATGCCACCTACAACAACCATACAGACAACAACCACGAATCCGCCAACAACTACCCCATTAACCACAACAACCGTCAGTACGCCACCTACAACAACCATACAGACAACAACCACGAATCTGCCAACAACTACCCCATTGACCACAACAACCATCATTACATCACCTACAACAACTACACAAACAACAACTACAGGTCCCCTAACAACTACTTCAATAACCACAACAACTATCAGTACGCCACCTACAACAAACATACAGACAACGACCACGGATCCCCCAATAACTACCCCATTAACCACAACAACCATCAATACGCCACCTACAACAACCATACAGACGACCACGAATCCCCCAACAACTACCCCATTAACCACAACAATGATCACAACAGTAACTACCCCATTGACCACAACAACCATACAGACAACAACCACGAATCCGCCAACAACTACCCCATTAACCACAACAACCATCAGTACGCCACCTACAACAACCATACAGACAACGACCACGAATCCCCCAACAACTACCCCATTAACCACAACAACCATCAGTACGCCACCTACAACAACCATACAGATAACAACCACGAATCCGCCAACAACTACCCCATTAACCACAACAACCATCAGCGCTACAACAACCATACAGACAACGACCACAAATCCCCCAACAACTACCCCATTAACCACAACAACCATCACTACGCCACCTACAACTACACTAACAACAACCACAGGTCCCCTAACAACTAGTTCAATAACCACAACAACCTTTACAACAACTACCCCATTAACCACAACAACCATCAGTACGCCACCTACAACAACCATACAGACAACAACCACGGATCCCCCAACAACTACCCCATTAACCACATCAACCATCAGTACGTCACCTACAACAACCACACAAACAACAACCACAGGTCCCATAACAACTTCTTCAATGACCACAACAACCATCACTATGCCACCTACAACAACCACGAATCCGCCAACAACTACCCCCTTAACCACAACAACCATCAGTACGCCACCTACAACAACCATACAGACAACAACCACAGGTCCCCTAACAACTACTTCAGTAACCACAACAACTATCAGTACGCCACCTACAACAAACATACAGACAACGACCATGGATCCCCCAATAACTACCCCATTAACCACAACAACCATCAATACGCCACCTACAACAACCATACAGACGACCACGAATCCCCCAACAACTACCCCATTAACCACAACAATGATCACAACAGTAACTACCCCATTGACCACAACGACCATCAGTACGCTACCTACAACAACCATACAGACAACAACCACAAATCCGCCAACAACTACCCCATTGACCACAACAACCATCAGTACGCTACCTACAACAACCATACAGACAACGACCACGAATCCCCCAACAACTACCCCATTAACCACAACAACCATCAGTACGCCACCTACAACAACCATACAGACAACGACCACGAATCCCCCAACAACTACCCCATTAACCACAACAACCATTAGTACGCCACCTACAACAACCATACAGACAACAACCATACAGACAACAACCACGAATCCGCCAACAACTACCCCATTAACCACATCAACCATCAGTACGCCACCTACAACAACCATACAGACAACGACCACAAATCCCTCAACAACTACCCCATTAACCACAACAACCATCACTACGCCACCTACAACTACACAAACAACAACCACAGGTCCCCTAACAACTAGTTCAATAACCACAACAACCTTTACAACAACTACCCCATTAACCACAACAACCATCAGTACGCCACCTACAACAACCATACAGACAATAACCACGAATCTGCCAACAACTACCCCATTGACCACAACAACCATCATTACATCACCTACAACAACTACACAAACAACAACCACAGGTCCCCTAACAACGTCTTCAATAACCACAACAACTATCAGTACGCCACCTACAACAAACATACAGACAACGACCACGGATCCCCCAATAACTACCCCATTAACCACAACAACCATCAATACGCCACCTACAACAACCATACAGACGACCACGAATCCCCCAACAACTACCCCATTAACCACAACAATGATCACAACAGTAACTACCCCATTGACCACAACAACCATCAGTACGCCACCTACAACAACCATACAAACAACAACCACGAATCCGCCAACAACTACCCCATTAACCACAACAACCATCAGTACGCCACTTACAACAACCATACAGACAACGACCACGAATCCGCCAACAACTACCCCATTAACCACAACAACCATCAGTACGCCACCTACAACAACCATACAGACAACGACCACGAATCCGCCAACAACTACCCCATTAACCACAACAATGATCACAACAGTAACTACCCCATTGACCACAACAACCATCACTACGCCACCTATAACTACACAAACAACAACCACAGGTCCCCTAACAACTAGTTCAATAACCACAACAACCTTTACAACAACTACCCCATTAACCACAACCACCATCAGTACGTCACCTACAACAACTACACAAACAACAACCACAGGTCCCCTAACAACTACTTCAATAACCACAACAACCATCAGTACGCCACCTACAGCAAACATACAGACAACGACCACGGATCCCCAACAACTACCCCATTAACCACAACAACCATCAATACGCCACCTACAACAAACATACAGACAACGACCACGGATCCCCCAACAACTACCCCATTGACCACAACAACCATCACTACGCCACCTATAACTACACAAACAACAACCACAGGTCCCCTAACAACTAGTTCAATAACCACAACAACCTTTACAACAACTACCCCATTAACCACAACCACCATCAGTACGTCACCTACAACAACTACACAAACAACAACCACAGGTCCCCTAACAACTACTTCAATAACCACAACAACCATCAGTACGCCACCTACAACAAACATACAGACAACGACCACGGATCCCCCAACAACTACCCCATTAACCACAACAACCATCAATACGCCACCTATAACAAACATACAGACAACGCCCACGGATCCCCCAACAACTACCCCATTAACCACAACAACCATCAATACCACCTACAAAACAATACAGACGACCACAATCCCCCAACAACTACCCCATTAACCACAACAACCATCAGTCGCACCTACAACAAACATACAGCAACAACAACGATCCGCAACAACTACCCCATTAACCACAATATCACAAAGTAACTACCCCATTACACAACAACACATATCACCACAAAACCATACAAACAACAAATCAACCACAACTACCATTAACCACAACAAACATCGTACGCCACCTACAACAACCATACAGCACAACAATCCACCAACAACTACCCCATTAACCACAACAACAATCAACACCACAACAAAATACAGACAACAAACGACCCAACAACTACCCCATTAACCACCACAATATAAGTAACACCATACACACAAATCACTATAACCTACAAAAAAACAAAACAAAAACAACATAAACACAAATCAAACACAATACAACAACAACTAAAAATTAACCACAAAACAAAATACCTACAAAACCATACAGAAACATACGGTCCCCAAACTACACATTGACTACAACAACAGTCACAACAGTAACTACCCCATTGACCACAACAACCATCACTACGCCACCTACAACTACACAAACAACAACCACAGGTCCCCTAACAACTAGTTCAATAACCACAACAACCTTTACAACAACTACCCCATTAACCACAACCACCATCAGTACGTCACCTACAACAACTACACAAACAACAACCACAGGTCCCCTAACAACTACTTCAATAACCACAACAACCATCAGTACGCCACCTACAACAAACATACAGACAACGACCACGGATCCCCCAACAACTACCCCATTAACCACAACAACCATCAATACGCCACCTACAACAAACATACAGACAACGACCACGGATCCCCCAACAACTACCCCATTAACCACAACAACCATCAATACGCCACCTACAACAACCATACAGACGACCACGAATCCCCCAACAACTACCCCATTAACCACAACAACCATCAGTACGCCACCTACAACAACCATACAGACAACAACCACGAATCCGCCAACAACTACCCCATTAACCACAATGATCACAACAGTAACTACCCCATTGACCACAACAACCATCACTATATCACCTACAACAACCATACAGACAACGACCACAAATCCGCCAACAACTACCCCATTAACCACAACAACCATCAGTACGCCACCTACAACAACCATACAGACAACAACCACAAATCCGCCAACAACTACCCCATTAACCACAACAACCATCAGTACGCCACTTACAACAACCATACAGACAACAACCACGAATCCGCCAACAACTACCCCATTAACCACCACAATGATCACAACAGTAACTACCCCATTGACCACAACAACCATCACTATATCACCTACAACAACCATACAGACAACGACCACGAATCCGCCAACAACTACCCCATTAACCACAACAACCATCAGTACGCCACCTACAACAACCATACAGACAACGACCACGAATCCGCCAACAACTACCCCATTAACCACAACAACCATCAGTACGCCACCTACAACAACCATACAGACAACGACCACGAGTCCCCCAACAACTACCCCATTGACCACAACAATGATCACAACAGTAACTACCCCATTGACCACAACAACCATCACTACGCCACCTACAACTACACAAACAACAACCACAGGTCCCCTAACAACTAGTTCAATAACCACAACAACCTTTACAACAACTACCCCATTAACCACAACAACCATCAGTACGCCACCTACAACAACCATACAGACAACGACCACGAATCCCCCAACAACTACCCCATTAACCACAACAACCATCAGTACGCCACCTACAACAACCATACAGACAACGACCACGAATCCGCCAACAACTACCCCATTAACCACAACAACCATCAGTACACCACCTACAACAACCATACAGACAACGACCACGAATCTGCCAACAACTACCCCATTAACCACAACAATGATCACAACAGTAACTACCCCATTAACCACAACAACCATCAGTACGCCACATACAACTACTACACAAACAACAACCACAGGTCCCCTAACAACTACTTCAATAACCACAACAACCGTTACGACTACCCCAATAACTACAACAACCATCAGTACGCCACCTACAACAACCATACAGACAACAACCACAATTCCTTCAACAACTACCCCATTAACTATGACAACCATCATTACACCATCTACAACACAAACTACAAACGTTCCCTCAACAACCATACCAGCTACGACCACAACCCCATCCACAACTAACCCAATAACTACAACAACTACATCACAAACTACAACCACTTGCCTTCCAACTATCCCACTATCTACAATCCGCACTACACTGAATTCAACTGTTCCTTCTACTAAATCAAGTCAACCACCAGTTACTACACCTACAGACACAGCTCCCTCACCTACCACCAACATCTCAAACACAAGTGAGTATGACAAATGTTGATGTCTTTTACTTTATAATCATCTCTTAATGGACATACTCTATACAAAGCTACGTAACGGAGCTAAGTGAGAGCAATGGAATTTGAGTTGCCTAAACATAGACCACCTCGTCTTAGTCAACTCTGTATTACTCATTTTGAGCACCCTTCTTGCCTGTGTTGTAATGTTGAATCACTATGCTTCTAGTTGTTCTTGGTTTGAGAATGAAGCTTTCCTTTCCATCTCCACCTTCTCAAGACTACATCAAGAGTACCGTCATCCAACAGGTCAGACTCTTCTTATTAGAAATCAAAGCATGTCAAGCATTAGATAACTGCACCTGCTGGGGCTGGTTGCAGGTTTAAATATATGATCGTGGTACAACAGAATTTATAATAAATAAAGCACTAAACAAAAAGTCAGCTACACTTCTGATGATTCAGAAACACGTATACAGTAATATAACAATGCTCCCACTTTACACCGTTTCTTTTTCTTCTCCAGATTAGAGATGAACTAGTGAGACAAGGGCTGCCATCAGCTTTGATTGTACAACTTGTGAGTAGTGTGTAACAGTAATTTACAACCACAGCGACCCCTGTTGATTGAACGTGAACATTTATTGACCCCTGGAGAGAAATGTTTTCAGTTGCCTGTCAAGTTCAAAATGTGTACCAATTACCATGGATGTATACTAAGAACGTAAATACTTGTTGACTGTAACAATGTATAAGGTTCTGGCTGTGGTGTGTTTTAAAATGTTTTGCTACCTTTGATTATTTGTCCAATGTAAACTTGTTTTGTCCATTTATAATAAAGCCAACTGCAAAAACAAATAAACTTGTAAACGAACATTGCAAAAGAGCAAAAGAAAGACTTCTTGTAGGACTCATGACTTCTGTATTTCTAAAATTAAGGCTATGTCCAGGCTTTATAGATACCTGTAAGTCCTGTGGTTTGTTGGGCAGCGGTTTGGGCTGACTGCTGGATCCTCTCCTCCGTTTCCTCAGCCCTCCACGGGTGTTGTAGGATGGTGGTGAGCGTTTAGGTGTCTGAGCGGTAGGGGACTCCTGGCCCGAGGTCCCCTGAGGACCGACGATAACCATGGAGCGTCCGTCGTCGGGACCCTGGTCCTCTGTCGGCTCCAGCATCATCATACTCTCTGTATCCTCCTCGCCCAAAGTGTCCAGAGAAATCACTACATTGATAGAAGTAAAATTTACTTCAGCCACCAAATATGAGACACTAATATCACATTTTTACATACTAAATTTGATCAAGTGTTTTTCCAGGGAGGATATAGACTGCAGTACTGATTAAATAGATTTAAAATGACAAATTATATTACTTGTGACAGTGTCCAGCTCCACATTGGGGTTGTTATAGGGCAAAGTCTCCGGGTGGGGAGTAGGCTGAAACATCGGAGCCGCTCCTGCAGGAGGTATGTAGGAAACCTGCAGGGTCAGCGTGGCCTAGTGGAGTCAGAAAACACATAGTTATATAGTTTAATCAGTGCTGGTACAAAGTATAGGCAAGAAACGTGATGTGAACATGAAGTTTTAGTTTCCAAAAAGTCCAACATGTGAAAGAAAACAAAGATAAGGATCTTATGTGAAGTCATCCCTAAACAAGACTCAGCAGATTACCGAGTTCATTAACCAAGATTACTTGGTTAATTTTATTTTTTGTAATACTATTGTTTTATTGTGTACAATTATCTGTTACTGTTAATTATTTTACTCTCAACTGAATATGTGGTTGTGAAAATTCTTGCACATTAATTAATGTTAGTATTTTGTTTTACAAGTTGGTAACCTTAAAATTAATCATTTATTATGCACAATTTGCGCACCCAAATGCTGCATGCTTGGAGTTATAGCACCTTTTGTATTCCGTATCATGCACTGCTGTATCAAGAATGACTTGAAACGACTTGCAAAAGAACAGCTTATAAGAGTGTTATAAGTGATATAATCCGCCTTTCTTGTCTTTGAGTATGAGAGGATGAGCATATCAGTGCAAATACAGAAACATTGAAACTTCATCTGCTTTTTTTAATATATAAAAGAATGTACATTGGATGGGAGGTTTGAAATTGTATAAAAACAAATGAGGATTCATTGAGCTTAAGTTGTGTTGCAGCAGCAGAGCACTGTAGGGTGTGTGGACCAGTAAAAGGTGCAGTTTCCTTTCGCAGGAAAAAGCAACTCAAGTGATAAGCTGTTATGTTTCTGTAAACAAAGATATCGGGCTCTGCATGTGTGCAGAAGCAACATCTTCTGATTCTGTTTAACAGGTTTATAATTTTACTGCTGAAAATGTTTTTACATTATCACTGTTGATCATGTAATGTTTGCCTGTTAAAAATTAACTTTCGAAATGTTCCAAACATTTATTCCATTTCAGTTTCACATGAGTTGCTAAAAATTTGAGTCTTTCAATATGATGGTTTATAGTGTGTGTGTGTGTGTGTTTGTTTGTATGTGTGTGTGTGTGTGTGTGTGTGTGTGTGTGTGTGTGTGTGTGTGTGTGTGTGTGTGTGTGTGTGTGTGCGCGTGCGTGCATGTGTGTAGCTTGTACTTCCACCTATGCGAGGACCAATTGAATGAGTTACAGTTCTGACTTAGGAAAGCACCCATTTTCAGATCCAGGAAACTCAGAGTGATTTATGATTTGTCATTGGTTCATGATACAATGCGATTGTAAATTAATCTGTCTGTGCGTGTGTGCATGAGCATGTGTGTGTGTGTGAGTGTGTGTATGTGCACCCACCCCTGTGTTGTTTCTCTTGGTGTCCAGCAGGGAGACGGTGAAGGTGGCGGCCAGGTTGGGAGAGTTGAGCACGTCTCTGAGAGCCAGCCGGGTTTCCCCCAGAAACCTGAACAGACACAAAAGTACTGCATTTGGTACATGAGTACTCTGACACGTGTATCTCATTGTGATAGGTCATCGATATTGACATACATACATTACATATTGACATACATTAGTCTTTTTCATGTAACAAAGCTTGTAAGGATGTACCAGCCACCCCACATAACAGAAACATCACTGAAATCCACTGCTGCGAGGGTTTAATAACAGGGCTTATTCTACCATATATTGCATTGTGGAAATGAGAAAATGATAATGTATATGACACAAACTTTGATAGAGATAATTCAGGTCAGTAATGTTATTTTCCAGATGGCAATTGAGCGTACAAACAAAATTCATGAAACTGCTATTAACAAATACATAAACAAACACAGTTATTAAATGTATGCTTCAGCTGCAAACATGCAGTGAAATCAAACTTCTGGTAAAGCAAATGAAAGCACAGAGGTCACACTGTGGTCTGAATGTACCGTGAGAGGCGGATTAATGGATCACTAAATCAATCAACACAACAGTCAGTGAATGGGTGGAAATATGAGTGAATAAATACTCCACGACCACAATGAGAGGATGACCCTGATTCTTTCATGTCTGCCCCTTCCCCTCTGAAGGAACGCCGACATGCTTGACATCTTGACGAAGCGAAACAAATCCAAAAATAACCATCGGGTGGGGACGTTTTCATAAAACAAACAAGTGTGGATCATTGGCCACACTCCAGTCTGTGCCCTGAGTTTGGTCCGATTCGTCCACCATGTCTCAGTCTCACAATGCCACAGTTCTTATCTCAATTCCTGTACTCTGAGCTATGGGAAGGATATATCAGTATTCTAAATGTATATATGATAAACAATGCAAGTGCAAATGTGCAAAGAAGAATGTATGAAAATGTATTGTATGTAAAAGTATCCTTCGCCTTGAATGTGTCATGCTACCATATATGTATATTTTACAAACCGATATCTAGGTAATCAGCTATTTGTATTTCTTTTATTTTGATTATTATTTCTTTGTTATATATATTTTTATGTTGCTAATTTAAATAATTTCTTAAAATGCAAAAAAAAAATGATTTTTTTTCTAGTGCTGTCAGTTAAATGCGTTATTAACGGAATTAACGCAAACCCATTTTAACAGCGTCAATTGTTTTTATCATGAGATGAACGTTCTTTTTGGCCTAGCAAATTGTAGTTTTTTTCACATGCTGCTGCAACAACTAGTAACGTTAGAAAAACTACAACACCACACCGGATCTAGCTAGACAGGAAACAAACCAAGAGGCACGCCGCACACACTTGTTTGGGTTTGCGAGCCAGCCAAAGAGTAGTAGGCTAACGTTACGTTTTGAGTGGAAATGGATGCCAATAAGATTCTGAATGGAAAGTTTACTTTTAAAAAAGTTGCCAAATGGTTCCATTGACAAGACCAAAGTGATCTGTGTGTTTTGTCGTTGTGAATGAGCTATCATCGCAGCACGTCCAGTCTGAAATACCACTTGATGATGGCCAAGCACATAGCTTATGCGAATTCTCCGCCCCCTCGTCAAAGCTAGGTGACCAAAGCACAAAGCAAGCCGATCCACTTTTCCATGTTGATAAGAGCATTAAAATGAGAAAAAAATAATGGGACAAAAAGAAATCAAGGGACATTTAGAATAGATAAAAATATGAGATTAATTGCGAGTTAACTATGACATTAATGCGATTAATCGCGATTAAATATTTTAATTGTTTGACAGCACTAATATTTTACAACTCAAGGTTTAAAAAGCTGTTAAAATATGATGTTCAGTTTAGAATTTAGATTTTTTTTCATCATTAATGGTCTATTAAGAGGCAAAACTGTCTCAAAATCAAATGTCAGAAATACATAAATTGGAGTCCCTGTTAGAACAAACTAGCATTAAATTGACGGATGTAAATTTGAATTTCAGCCTTGGACTCAAGACTTTGGTTACTTGAATTCATGAATCACTGTCGGGCTTGGTCAGTGCAGAATGCAGGTAGCCTATAGGCTCCAGAGAAAAATTCTGGCCATCACCAAAGGAATAATGATTCAGCCTCTGGGGACTATGAATGCCTGTACAAAATTAGTTTGTTTCGTTTTCGGTGTTTTATTTATTTTCGTCTTGTCCAAAGTGGTAGACCAACTGACATGACCATCCCAGCTGGGATGCTAAAAATTCCAACTTGTGTAAAGTATAATAAGAGAGGGTATCCAAAGTCTATATTGTTGTTGTGAATTGTAAGGGATGCATGAGAAACGTGATTATTTCTAATCTAAGAAACAGTCCTTCATTCTGAACAGAAAATATCACTAACAAAAAGAAGAAAGAAAAGAATCTTTGCAGGTAATTCCTGTATTTTTACTGCAACACTTCCAATAGATGCAAACACACACACACACACACACACACACACACACACACACACACACACACACACACACACACACACACACACACCTGTTTCTGCCCATCTTCTCATGGTCTTTGACTACACAGTGCAGCTCTGCTCCAGAGTCCAGAGGAATCCCCTTCAGATCCCATTCAAAACCCTGACAGAGAGAGTGGAAACAACATGAAAGCAAGCATGAAAATGGTATCTTGTGAGAAGAAATCTTGACAAATAAAATGCCAACAGAAAGGCCGCACATGGCAGTGATTTTACAAACCACTCTATGAGATGGTTGTGAGAATTAGCATCCAAAAATCTGAATCAGTTTTCATGGCCAAGTAAATGTGAACACCTACAGGGACTTTGACTCAAGTTTTTTGTTGCTCTCAAAGTACAAACACAGAAATGCACATAAGGCTAAAAACAAGGACAACAAAGCAAATCTTCACTTCCTGTTGGTGTGAAGATTTTTAGTGACCAGAATGAAGTCTGGGAGGAAAAGGGTTCTTTGACATCTCACTTAGTGGAGTAATGAAGCTTGTCTCTGTTACAGCTACATTTTATGATTAAGCTGCATCTTGCAGCTTTAATATGAGTACTGTCAACCAACAGCAACAATAACAGATTCATTGTTTTTTTAACCAAATATTAGAGGCAGCATTATA